>NC_057762.1:21821434-21947531 GCF_010389155.1 Erigeron canadensis | reverse complement strand
TTGATATCCACAGCTTCCCATCCAGCATGAGCTTTGGAACTCTCCCTAACATCCTGACCATCTGTGATGGTTTGGAGTGAACCACCACCTTTTTCTTCCCTCTCTTTCTACAGCCTTTCTCTTTGATCCCACAACTGGTAATACTTCTTCATCTTCCTTATTAAATTGTTCTTGAAGTGCTTTGGCCAGTTCAAGATCAGACTCAAGAGCTGTCAGCTTCAATCTTTCCAACCTGTCTTCCACAATCATCTTGTATGCATCCTTGATGGATACCTTCATCTCTTGAGCTCTTTCTGCAGCAAACTCCCAGTCTTTTTCTTCTTGAGTCAAGACCTTCACATCACTTGAGCCTTCACCAAATACTCTTTTCTTCATCATAAATTGACTCAAAGTGGTGGTGTCATCACTAGAAGTTGAATCAGCAACTGCAACTTCTTTGGAAGCTGGGACAGCTTGTGCAGGGACAGATTGCGAAGACTTTCCTTTCTCAGCATATCCTTCATCAAATTCCTTCCTTATCTCTCTAAAAACATTCATCACAATATTGGTTTCCTCCCCCTCAACAATATCATATTTCCTAACAGATTCCTTATTCTTTCCTTCGGATCTTTCACCACCAGACTCAGACTCTGGCATTTTTATCTTCTCCTCAGCTTCCTTATTTGGATTAGAGCCATAGACAACCATTCTTCTATCATTGGCCTCCCTTTCTCTTTTGCCCTTGGCATATCTTGCATCCAACTTCTTCAGATACTCAGCAGTCTTTCTCTACTGCAATCCTTTCTTGCTCAATTTCAGCCTCACTCCTTTCACTTCTTTTCTTCTCCCCCTTTTTGTCATCATCAGGAGGGAAGGAGCTTACTGGAGTAGTAAAGATTCCACTGAGTCTTGTATTTAACATGTCAATTCTGAAGTTGTTTGCAGACCAGGATCTGTGTAGATCAATAAAATCATTATGAAGGTTGACCATGTTAGATTGTACACCTTTAGAGATATCCACTAACTCTTTCTTGAATTCAGTTTGTGACTTGTTGGAATTTTTTAGTTCAATGGATACATCTCTGGTGAACTTGATTGCATTCTTCTCAATCTGACCCAGAGTACTCTTGTTTAATTCATTTTGTTCAATCATTGCTTTAGTCAACCCATCAAGAGACTCTGTCAGCTTGCTCTGGCTCTTCTCCATATTCTCAAGTGCCTTTATCACCCTTTCTTCAGTTTCTTTGTGATCTTGACACAGCTTCTCTACCTTCTTATCCACAATTCCTGATCCTTTTGGATCTTGACCATGCCTTCAACCAACTTTAAGTTCTCAACCTTAGAGGTTGATATGAACTTAGTGAGCTGATTTACCATATCTAAGGATGAGATAGTGGCAGCTTGGGAAAGACTTGCAGTTGGCCTAAAGGGCACTGACTCTGAAAAGAGCAGCCTGCAATCCTTAAAATCAGGGTCATTGGGCTCATATAGAAGGGGGTGGAGGCTAAGGGAGTTTTGGTACATTTTCTCATGAGAATGAGTCTCATAAGCAGATCTTTCAGAAATGATGATGTGCTGAACAATCTGAGAAGGATTGACATGTAATTCAGATTGAAGGCCAGTGGGAATTTGTTGATCTTGATTTTGATTAACACCTCCACTGGCATCTTCCATCAGAGCATCCCTTGAGGATGGATGGGCAAGCACATCATCGAATGAAGAATCACTTCCGGAGATAGTGATCTGATTCTCATTGACATCGTGAGGACTATCAATGGTTCCCTTTGCTGCACAAGGGGCTAACATGACCTCCCTAAAGAGAGCCATGTAACCTACAGGATCCCTCTGTCCAAGGACAGATGCAGACACAGACCCTGCAGATGTAATGTTAAGGGTAGATGATTGCCTTTCAACAGAGTTGTGTTGTGTCACCAAAGTATCACGAGGGAGAATTGAGGCCTGTACCCCTCCTTGTGATCTAGAAGGGGCATTGACAGCCAGTGTAGACTCAGAGTGTAAGAAAGTAGGAGTCTGACCAGCTTGGGGAATGAGAGCAGTGTCACTTAGGCGTTGATGCTAACATCCTTTGGTTGATCATCCTCAGTCAACATGTGCACAGACTCTGACTCTTTTTGGATCTGGGCAAGATCCTCTGGTGTCCCTTTAGTGATATCATCAACCTTTTGGGAGGCTGATGATGGCGAATTAGGCTTAGACACAGTATGACCTTGGGAGGAGTTCTTTATTTCAATGTCTTCACCCTGTTTGGAGGGTTGGACAGAAGTAGTTGTTCCCTTTGACTCGTCTACACTCTTTTGGGAGAGTGCAGATGGGCGTGGTGAATCCGGCTTATCAGCTTGGGTGGCAGAGTCAGCTTTGGAACGTTCCTCTGCTTCCAATGCACCTTGGGAGACTTTAGTTCTTATGGTTGTTTTGTCAACCCCTAAAGCTGATATATTTCTCTTGGATCTTTTCTTTTTGTGAGGTACTAAGTCCTCAACAATGGGTCTTTTGGAGGCGGATTTGGAAATGGTGGTTGAGGGTGTCGCTAGAGTGGTTGATGTTGTGGCCAACTATTCACCCTCAGAAGAAGAAGAAGGAGTAGATTTGGAAGAGTTTAAGGGTTTAAGAAATTGAGTACCTTGACTCTCCTGATTGGCAAATTGAGTGTTGGACTCAGATTGTGTCGAAGGAGAGGCAGCTTCCTCTAATGCTTGTTCCCTTTGTCTTACCTGCAAAAATCAAGATAAACCTGCATTGCTTGGGTTAATCCCTGCGCAGTTACCTTGGGACTGTTAAAATATTAGTATTAATGGCCTTGCACTCCACAGTCTAGCCAGTTGCCAAACTGAAGTCGCCATCAACATTGCTTCGATGATGAGACCAAGAATTCTACCATAAGGTATGGTAAAAGTCTTATTGTTGACTCGGTCAACTAAGTCTTTAAATATAAGTCTTGCATAATCTACTCTGGTCATAGTGACCAAGGAATAAAAAAGTTGTAATTCAAGAACATTAGGCTGATCAAAACTGCCTGCCTTCATTTGTAAAGATTTACATAAGGTACTTAGAAGATAATTCCAAATGCCAGTTAAATATTTCATTTTAACCACTGAAGCCAATGGACCTGAATATCCACAAATAGGTAAAATGTTTTTGGCTTCAGTGTGAGAGACAACATTTTCATAATCATCTTCAGGCATGTAAGACAGTTCAAAAGCAGACCTAAGTCTTCTTAAAGTAATGAATACCTGTTTCTTACCATTAAGAATGGTGCCTCGAATTACGGCATGTCCTTTCTTCGTCTAACCCACCACACAACTTACCCAAAACTCGCAGAGCATGTCCTGGTACACCACATCCGGCTTCTCAATCAATATCTTGCCAAAGGGATGATGCCATAAAAAGGCAACAATTTCATCATAACCTTCTGCCCAAGAGGGTGGATGAACATTGGCGGAGACAAGATTGACGATCTTGATTTTACCAGTATCAAGATCAGTCGGGCTTACAACTACATCAGAACCCACAACATAGGGTGAAAGCTTGACCGCGCTTACCGGAGCTGGGTGTAGAAACCCAGATTCAGATGAGGAATCGTTATTGTTAGAGTTATTAGCAGATTGAGATGATGATGATGAAGCCATTTATAATTAGATAATTAAAGAACAAAAGAAAAAGATTACAAAATTTGACGGAACAGAACACAGATTAGGTTAAAATAAGATGAGAGAAAAATAAGAGTATGAAAAATACAATTTGTTTGGGACAAGGGTTAAACAGAGTTTGTATATATATACATACTTTAAAATAACCGTTTGGAGGGAAGAGAGAGAAATTATTTGATTGGATGAGAATAACTAGTGGGGGGTACTTTTGCAGTAAAAGTCCGTTGCCTCCACACGTGTTAATCACTCATTGATCAAGAAAAGATATATAAGTTAAACTAAATAAAATATGCAAAATAATAAAACGCACTAAGATAGTTAATAATAAAAACAGCTCCCAAGCTGGGTCAGACTCAGGTTACCCATTTTAACTTGATTTTTACCAAGTAAAGACAGGTAGTCTGTGTCAAACACAGCTTGCCCTTAAAACTTTAACAGAATTCAAAGGGGTTGAATTTATCATTACTTATCACACTGCCTTTTACATATTTAGCATTCCCAGCTTACTTATTAGAAAATTGAACCTGTTTTCATCCAATGGCTTGGTGAACAAATCAGCAAGCTAATTCTCAGTTGGAATGAAGTGCAGTTCAACATCTTCTTTCATCACATGATCTCTGATGAAGTGATATCTGATATCGATATGCTTGGTCCTAGAATGAAGTACTGGATTGTTGGAGATTGCTATGGCACTTGTATTGTCACAAAAGATAGGAGTCTTTGAGGCAGTGACATCATAATCTTGTAGCTGAAATTGCATCCACAAAATTTGTGAACAACAGCTCCCAGCAGCAACATACACAGCTTCCGCTGTAGAGATGGAAACTGAACGTTGCTTCTTGCTAGACCAGCTTACAAGTCTATTGCCAAGCAATTGACAAGCTCCAGAAGTACTTTTTCTATCAATCTTGCAGCCTGCAAAGTCAGAATCTGAATAGCCAATTAGATCAAATCCAAAGTCTTTGGGATACCAAAGACCCAGATTGGGACTACCTTTAAGGTATCTAAAGATTCTCTTCACTGCTTTAAGATGTGATTCTTTAGGATTAACCTGATATCTTGCACATAGACATGTAGCAAACATAATATCTGGTCTACTAGCAGTTAAGTAAAGTAGAGAGCCTATCATACCCCTGTAAGCAGTGACATCAGTTGGTTTTCCACATTTATCTTCACTAAGCTTATCACCAGTTCCCATAGGAGTTTTCATAGGTGAGCGATCACTAAAACCAAATTTGTTCAGTAAATCTTTAACATATTTTCCTTGATTTATGAAAATACCATTTTTGGTTTGTTTAACTTGTAAACCAAGAAAATAGTTAAGTTCTCCCATCATGCTCATCTCATACTTTTTAGACATTAATTTAGAAAACTTTTTGCAAAGTCTTTCACTGCTAGAACCAAAAATTATGCCATCTACATATATTTGTACAAGTAAAATATCACCATTGTATTTTCTCACAAATAAAGTCTTGTCAACATTACCTCTTTTGAACTTGTTTTCTAATAAGAATTTAGATAAAGTATCATACCATGCTCTTGGAACTTGTTTGAGGCCATAGAGAGCCTTGTCAAGCTTATACACATGATTAGGAAACTTTGAACTTTCAAAACCTGGAGGTTGTTCAACATAGACTTCTTCTTCCAATTTCCCATTCAGAAAAGCACTTTCACGTCCATTTGATAAACCTTGAAGCCTTTGTGAGCAGAGTAAGCCAAAAACATTCTGATGGCTTCCAGTCTTGCTACTGGAGCAAAGGTTTTATCATAGTCAATCCCATCTTCTTGTCTGTATCCAAGAGCTACTAATCTTGCCTTGTTTCTAATCACAAATCCTCTTTCATCCATTTTGTTTCTGTAGACCCATTTGGTTCCAATCACAGTTCTAGAATGATGAGGTCTTGGAACAAGTTCCCAAACCTTGTTTCTTTCAAACTGTGTTAATTCATCTTGCATCGCATTTACCCAAGATGGATCTAACAGAGCTTCAGCAACCTCAGTTGGCTCCATTTTACTCACAAAATTGACAAACATGCAGTAATTGCCTATTGCCTTCCTTCTTGTTTTTACACCAGATAAAGGATCACCAATGATTTGGTTGATTGGATGACTTCTTGTCCATTTAGTTACATGATGGGTATTGTTTGATTCTTGGACAATGGGCTGACTCACATTAGACGTTCCAGCTTGATCATTTTGAGGAATCAAATGGTCAGCATGGATTGGAGTTGATGGAACAGAGTCAGCTTGGGAGTCATTCACTGGAATAATTTCTTGAGAAGGATCAGCTTGCACATTTTCAAAAATAGGTAACTCTTCTTCTTCAAATACTTGCTCCCCCTGAATTTGAGCATTCTAATTTTCAATTGGTAGATTAGAGGGAGGCTCATTTTCAGGAACAGCCAGTTCTTCAAAATCAATATTGTCATCTTCAAGTAGAGAGCAGTCTGGCTTGGAGCAGCCTTCATCAATTGTCACGTTTACAGAGTTTTCAATAGTTTTGGTTCTTTTATTGTACACTCTGTAGGCCTTCATCATTGTGGCATATCCAAGTAGGATGCCTTCATCTGCTTTTTCTTCAAACTTGCCAAGATGGTCTTTCTGATTCAGAATGTAACAAGAACTGCCAAACATTCTTAGGAAACCAATTTCTGGTTTTCTCCCCCTGAGAAGTTCATATGCAGTTTTCTGGTGTCTTTTCACAATAAGAGATCTGCTTTGAGTGAAGCAGGCTGTGTGAATAGCTTCAGCCCAAAAATGAGGCTTGACATTGTTTTGTGCCATCATGGATCTGGCAGCTTCAATCATGGTTATGTTTCTTCTTTCTGCAACTCCATTTTGTTGGGGAGTTCTTGTTGCTGAGTATACTTGTGAAATACCTTTCTCACTACAGAATGAGTTGAGAGTGACATTCTTGAATTCAGTGCCATTGTCACTCATCAACTGCCTAACAGGCCTTTTGTATAGTATTTCAGCTTACTTGATGAAATGAATAATACTATCAGCTGCATCACTCTTATGCTTTGAAAAGAAAACCCATGTATATCTTGAATATTCATCAACAATGACCAAAGTATACCTCATTCCATTAAATGAAGGAGTACTTATTGGTCCAAACAGATCCATGTGCAGCAAATCTAAACAACTGTCAATGGTTGAACATGTTTTTTTGTGTTGCTTACCCTTTTCACAAGGACCACACAACTTGTCCTTCTCATATTTTATCACTGGCAGACTAGACACCAACTCTTTCTTACACAGCTTGTTGATGTCTTTGAAATTCATATGAGACAGCCTCTTATGCCACAACCAATTCAACTCATCTTGATTCTTTGACATGAAACATACTTCTCTTGTCACAGTTGCACTTCTCATATCAAAAGAATACAAGGAATCATCTCTCTCAGCAATTAACACCACATTACCTTCCAAATCCAGAATAATGCCCTTATCAGCTCGGAATCTTACTTCATAGCCAGCATCACACAATTGACTCATACTTATCAGATTGTGCTTTAAGCCATTCACATAAGATACTCTTTTAAAAGTAAGGGGACCATTTGACAAAATGCCAAATCCTTCAGTTCTTCCTTGGGAATCATCTCCAAATGTAACACTAGGACCAGCGCTTGTCCTAAAGCTACATAGCAGGGACTAACATCCGGTCATATGCTTGGAACACCCACTATCCAAGTGCCAGGTATGTGCATCGTGATAGTCCTGCATTTTCAATAAGATATTAGTTCATTTTGGGAACCCATCCAAGGATGGGTTCAACAGAGCTGACCACAGGGTCTGACTCAGATTGGGAAATAGAACCAATATTCTTATCACATTTAGAAACCCATTGTTGCTTAAGCTGACCCTTGTCAGATTTGAAATTCTTTCTTGCAACATTTAGAGTTTCCTCTTGAACAAAACCTTTGCCTATTCCAGATTTCTTACATTCAGACCTTAATTTACTTTGATCAACAATATTTGAATCAGACACACTTGTAAGTAAATTAGTGTCATTAGAAATCTTACCTTTTCTGGACTCAACATATTTAGAAATTATTTTGTTAGAGTCAGATTTGAGGTGGTTTGGACTAGACACAGATTCAGTTGGTAAAACATTTCCATTTGAAACAGACTTCTTATTCTTCAGAATTTTGCTCTTTTCTTTTGGAACAACATAATCTCTAATCTTCCTTTTATTTCTTTTTGATTCACCATTGTTTGACTTAAATTTTGAATTTGACACAGATTGGGTAATTGATAGTTTTGATAAATCAAGAGTTTCCTCAGGTTTTAATTCAACTACCCTATCAGATTCAGACACAGCTTCAGCAATGGTTTGACCAACTTTCTCAGGATCATTAAACCCAATACCAGACTTCTGAACCAATATAATTGGTTTATAGTTCTTTCCTTTGGTTTGGACTTTGGGTGGTGAAGGAGGCTGATAACAAGGTTCCATGGCACAGACTTCACTGATAGCAATAGCTCTATCATAGTCACCATCAAAAATAGCTTGAACAAACTTGCACATTAACACATTTTGTGGCTCTTTTGGAACGAGTGCACCGTGATTCAGTTATATGCTTGATTTTCAAAAAGTTTTCTTCTCAAATTTTAGCTTCAGTGACCAAAATAGCATTTAATTGCTTTTGAGCTTTTACTTCAGATTCAAGCTTTTCAATGGTGAAATTCTTTGAGCTTACTTCTTGTTTTAAAATTGAAATTTCCTTTTTAAGTTCTTGATTAAAGTGTTTTTGCAAGAGAACCTCATCACCAAGTCTATTTAGCCTTGACAGTTTTTCATTGTCACACAGATTAGAAAAGATATTTACCTCAGGTGGAGCAGTCTGACTTGAAGATGCCTTGTGAGCTGACTCAGATTGCTGTTGAATCTTGACAAGATCCTCAACAAACTTTTCTTTAGCCATAAAGCACTTGGCATCCTTATACTTCTCATCATCAGAGGAAGTGACACTCTCAGCCTAGTCTTTGGCTATCAGACTCTTCTCATCTTTTTCAACTTTCTTACTCAGCTCAGCCACTTGTGCTTTCAAGGCCTTGTATTTGGTCTTGAGCTTTGAGTATTTTTCATTTTTTCCACCTTTGGATGGCACAACTTGAGAAGACTCTTTGGATCTACAATCACCAGCCATGTGTCCAAGCTTACCACACTTGTAGCAAGTGACCTTGGACACGTCAAATGGCTTCTTGGTCTTATCAGCTTGCCCACTTCTACCTTTTCCTTTGAATTTATTGAATGATCTCCTTCTTATCCTTTCAGCTAACAAAGCCACCTCATTGGCTAAGTCCTCACCATCAGATTCATCAACATCAGATTCAGAACAAACAGAATTTGTGTTAGAAATCACAGGAACAAATTGATTGATGCATGGAATGATCTCATTAGAAATTGAACTAAGGTGTTCAGTCATAGATGCAACAAGTACACTAGCAGGCTGACTATAAGAATCACCCATAGCAATTAGTTTCTCAGCTTCTGAACATTCTTGATTATGAAGTAAACCAAAAAGTCCAGGGAGATCAAGATCTTGATACACAAAACTTAGTTTCACAGAACAAATATAATTATTCCATTTAGGTGGTAATGAATCAAGAAATTTACTTTTCAACACATCAGTTTTCTTAGTAATTCCAACAGCAGCTAAATCATTCATTAAAGCATTAAAGCGGGTATGAGTGTCAGTCAATGATTCATTTTCTCAATGAGAAAAATCTCTCATACCTCCTAGTGAGAGTAGTAATGGTAGATTCCATGGAAGTAGAGCAACCCTCAAATATGACAGTCAATGTACCCCACATTTTCTTTGCTGTAGAACACATTTTAATTTAATGGTAAATTTCTTTAGGCACAGCTTGGACAATGAAGTTACGTGCCTTCACATCCAAGTTGGCCAATCTCCTATCCTCATCTCCCCAATCTGCCTTGTCCTTAACAATGGATTTGACTGTGGCAAGAATAGTTGGGTGACCTTCCCTGACCACAATCACAACAGTCGATGTAGGAACATAAGGACCATCCACAAGGATGTCAGGCATATTGTTGTCAATGGATTCAAGGAACAAGGACATATGACCTTTCCACCCACTGAAATCATCTTTATCAAACATAGGTGGTCGGGTAGAAGAACCATTATCAACATATGATGGCATTATGCTTTACAAAAGGAAAATAAGCAAGGATCAAGTCAAGTTAATTCTTAACCCCTGCTCTGATACCACTTGTTATGTCCCAGAGGTGTAACAAGATACCAAGGTATAATGTACACAAGTTGTTGTAGAGGGGGGGTGAATACAACTGTTTCGTTTTTCCTATACTTTCTTTTATAAAGGGTTTTAATTGATCCAATAAGTATATTAAACAATGTGAGTTATAAGAATCAATAAAACAGAAAAGCAGAAAATAAACATTCTTAGGCACTGATTGCGTTTTTCAAATGTAATCCTTTATTAAGAAATAATCTATACAAAGAATTACAGGGTTGTTGCGGAAACAAGATAACCTACAATATCTAAACAACCCTATGAATTGACAAACAACAATCAAATAAGTTCTTTCTCAAGAGAAGCATCCCAAGCTGACTTCTCACAGACGAGGCTGTGTATAAGAGCAAAGAGAACTTTTGTGAAGAATGATTCAAAGGAATGTCTCATATGCCTTCAAGGATTGTAGCTTTTATAGGCGAAAGCTTCAAATTCACTTAGTGTTCAAATAAGCCACGTTTTCAATTATGGTTGGATGATCAGGGAATATTGGAACATGCCTTCATCGTACTTGTGGTCCCCAAAACCTGCAGCACGTCATTTTGATCGTCCAATGAGAGTATGGACATGCATATGTAAGTAAACCACCAACCCAGATTCTAGGAACCTTCCTAGTCACGTCATACGTCCTTATCAATAAATCCAGGCTGTAATCTTCACTGGTTGTTTAGACACAGATTGCTCATTTGTCAAGAGCAAATCTGTCTAAGTGTTTCCAAGCTGACTGCTAATCCCAAGCTGTCTTCCACCAACAACTTGATCTTCTATCTTCAATCCTCCTCTTTGAATTGGACTGAATGCTATAACCATTTGATGCAGCTTGAACAACACTTGTTTCCATAAGATAAACAATTACAATATATGAAGCATGATCTGAGTCAGTTACAGATCGTAAGTTGTGTCAACTTAGTCTGACCCAGATCAGATTACAAGACCCAAAAGATTACTAAGTGTTTATATATCAGATTTGTCATCACTAAATTTACAAATAGCATTGGGACTCAACAGTTTTTAATAAGGAAATATCTCTAAGCGTATCTAAGGAATTATGTACTCTTTTTCCTTCATTAGATCTTTGTCCCATTGGGTTTTATCTAATAAGGTTTTATAGAGGCATAATCTTTCAAGTAGACATACTAAAGGGAATGTCATACATGTTTTTGGATCTTGCAGTATTTCT
Organism: Erigeron canadensis; assembly: GCF_010389155.1. Classification (NCBI taxonomy): domain Eukaryota; kingdom Viridiplantae; phylum Streptophyta; class Magnoliopsida; order Asterales; family Asteraceae; genus Erigeron; species Erigeron canadensis. The sequence continues at coordinate 21,936,422 of NC_057762.1, read as the reverse complement.
TCAAGAAACAACGCTCCAACAATTTTGTATAAAAGTGATGCAGCTTGTATTATTCAACATAAAGAAGGATACATCAAAAAAGAATAGAGATATGCATATTCGTTTATTAAGGCACTACGAGCCTTATCATTCAAGAAGTTATGTTCAAGATATTAGATTGCATCAACTTAAAGATCTGAAGTGACATCGTCATCAGGGGAAGACACAATATGCGTTGCACTCTTTTTCTCTTGACTATAGTTTTATCCCACCAGGTTTTTCTAGCAAGGTTTTTAATGAGGCAACAACTATAAGCGTATTGTATAAAAAACATCCAAGGGAGAGTGTTATAAATATTATTAGTAGATGATTTGTTTCCTATTTTACTAAGACTTGGAGCCTACTCCAAGCTAATACATGCATATATATTCCTCCATGTGTTATGAATAAGATAACCCTAATTCTTTCTTATTCTTCTTTATTCTATAGTTTTACAACAATTACGCTAATGTTATTATTAGTGATAGAGAGTTATATAGCTCTTATAAAAAAGCATATCTTCTCCTACACATTTCATGCCTAAGATTTTTCTTTATAGTTATGCAAATGTTATTATCAATGATAGAGAGTTATAATTTATTTTAATTTGTAGCTTAATTATTAATTTCTTTTAAATTGTAGCTTAACTAAAAGAACATAATTATGAATTCGTGTGTATTTTTCAAGATTTTTAACTTTAATAATGATTGTTCTTCTTAAACAATATCACTAAATAATTAACACTAAGTAATAATTTTCATAAAAAATTTCATTTCTTGAACTTGAAGGTGTTGAGCAGATGAAAAGTGAATTGTGTGATATCTATTTAAAGCTTTTAATACATTAATATGTTTATAACTTTATTTCTCATTCTTGTGTATTATTTTTTCAGTTTCTCTCATATATGTGATATATAATCAACTAGATTATTATCCCGCGTAATACGCAAGTGAACACATATAATTAATATAATGTTACTGTTAATTTAAAAATCATATATAAAACACTTATATACTACATGTTAGGAAGAAGTTGATATTATGATTTATGAATTTTTGTTTTTTAATTATGTAAGTTATAAAATATACGTTACTATTTCTATAAAGATGGTCTAAAATGTCATTGACCTAACAAAGTCTTACCATTTTTTTATTTTTACAGTATTCACAATTTTTAATTTTACTTTATTTTTGACATCATGTTGCTTTGTATACAAAATGTGAACACAAAACAAATGCGTACCACTCATTCGCTTTCAATATCGAGTTGGTCGGATTAAAACTTGCATTAGTGTGACTCAAATTAGTGCGTTAAATACTCTTCCAAACTTCAATGTTCTAATAATCAAATATACAATTAATCAGCATAATAGATAAAAATATTTAAACAAATATTAAACCCAGTGACAAAATTTGATCCCATTAGTGTGATGATTGTGAAATAAGAAATGAAAAAAATATGATATAAACAACCAAACAGAATATCATTAAGAAAAATATGGTTCACAATGATTATCATTCTTTGCATTTAAATGAAAATTCAAGACATATGTTTTACAAAATTAATAACATTATCCCAAACATTTATTATTTAAATAAAATTTTACAATCTATTTATGATTTTTAAATTTTAGAGTACCCACGTTATTAATTATACATTTATACCTAAATAATCACAACCTTTTTAATCTAAAAATTGAATATTGATAAGGTCATTATTAATTCTTTGCATTTAAATAAATATTCAAGACATATGTTTTACAAAGATTTAGTCACATTATTCCAAACATTTACTATTTAAATAAAATTTTACTATCTATTTATGATTTTTAAATTTTAGAGTTAACCAAATCCCAATTATCGACACACGGTTATCAATTATACATTTGTACATAAATAATCACAACTTTCCAATCCTAAAAATTGAATATTGATTAGGTCATTATTAATCTAACTATAAATTCAAATACATAATAATCATTGTTATCCATAATACGCGAAAGAGAAAAGGCACAGAGTACCTAGTCGCCCCTCAAGCGTTGGTGGTTGTCCTTTATTTAAGTTATTTACATATCTCTGACGATAAAAGAGTTTGTTGCTACTTATTGAAGACCAGTAGTACAAAGCTTACTATAACATAATTCTCTTCTTTTAACATAGTAATATTGTCATATGTAATTTATTATTTTTTATAAACTTTTTTTACTTCTATTTTGAAATTATATATCTATTCCAAGAGTTGTCATACGATATTGGATATTCAAATAAACACAAAAATCTTTATATGAATCTTAAATAAGTTTTCGTTATATATATAGTTTTTAGATGAAAATACTAATAAAAAGTAATCTTTACTACATTATAAAGCATTTGTTCTCTTCATTTTTTTAACTTTACACAAGTGAAAACACCAATATACCTCTATCACTTATTCATAATACCCTTAGAATAAATCTCAACCATTCATTTTTTCCCTCTCCTTAAATCTCAACTACTCATTTTTCTCTCTTCTTCATAAATTTTTCTAATTCATTCAAAATATTTTATCTCAAAAATCGTAAATCAATAAATTATAAAATTATATGGGTGTTCTTAGAAATTCATGCTCTTTCATTAGAGATGTCATTCGATATACTTTCGACAAATTTTTTAATCCAAGGGTGGAGCCCGTACGGCTAAGGCATTTAGCTATCACACTTTATGACATATCATAACTTATGACTTATCACACTACCATCTTATCGCCGCAACGCACGGATACTTATTCTCGTATATTATAATTAACAACACCTATAGTTATTTTTAATAAAATTTTGATATCAATTTGGTAACAACTAGGAATATCAGCGCCCACGATGCGGGCTTTAATAATCGTGGATGCGTGATGCTGTAGGTAAATGGAATGACAATGTTGCAAGCACGTTCAAAAATATTACTCCATATAAGCCCAAACAAAAGAACCCAAAAACGGAACAAAAAATAAAATAAATAAAATAAAAATGACTAAACAAAAAACCGGAAAAAATATATATGAAACAAACCTTACCAAAAGAAGAATTTTTTTTTTAAAAAAATCAAAGGTTTTAAAAAAAACCAACTTATTATAGAGGAAAAAAAGGTTAAAAAACAAAAATCTATCAAAACATATAAAAAATTAAAATATAAATTATAAAATAAAACAAATTGTTCACAAAACTTTAACAAAAAAGAATATTTTGACAATAGAAGTCAAAAATGTTAATAAAAAAAACATGTAAAAACTAAAAATTAGCAAAAAAATATATAAAAACAATTAGGTACAAATAAAAAATGATCAAAATATAATAAAAGAACAAAATATTAAGTTTAGTAAAGGTAAAAAAATTAAATTATATAAAAACAGAAAATTTATATAAGTTTAGAGGGTAGAACGAATAATAAACAAAAATAGAAGGGCTGAAAAGGAAAAATGAAAAAAGCATGGGGGTAAAGTGAAACCTTTAAAAAGAAAAATCTCCAAAAAAAATTAGAGGGGGGGGGGGGGGGGGGGGGGGGGTGGGGTTTCAAACCCAATACCTTAACCTTCAAAGGCATATGTCTCAACCAATGAACCAAATCAATATTTATTTTTACAAATGATAGACTTTCTATTTATCTGCAAAACATAAATAAAGACAAAAAGTCATTGTTCATTAGCTTGACCATTAATGATACTACAATATGTTTTGATAACAATATCTTTATCGTAATCGTAAAACACTATAAAGCATTAATTTCTAACACTAAAGTTATTTATTTCCCTGTTTGCTTAACTACATAAGATTTGACTGAATGTATTAAGCCCTTAATTGTTAAACCTATTAAGTAGATTAGAAACAAACCTTAGTCTTTTATATATATATATATATACCTAAAATTGTCATTAACCTCCTGTGTATTTGATATGAGACTAAGGTTTGTTTCTTTTTTACTTAATATGTTTAACAATTAAGGGCTTAATACATTCAGTCAAATCTTATGTTAATTTTTTACTTAATAAACAAAAATAACTAATAAAGGAGAAGAAAAAAACAACTAAATTATCTATTTCACTTTTTTTTTTTTGTTAGTTCCCGCAAACTAATACAGGAGAAGAAAAAAACAACTAAGTTATTTATTTCACTGTTTTCTTAACTAAAATAAATAAGAATTGGTTACATTATGAAAGTTACTTTTGTTAAATAATTAAATTAAAGTGGGTGACTAATAATCGTTAGATAATATATATATATATATATATATATATATATATATATATATATTAAAGTATAAGGAATAATGTTGTGTTTACGATATAAAACATATACCTAAAATGTCATACAAACCAACCCAACTTTTTTGAAATAAAAAATAATTACATGATCTGTCGTTCCTAAATCTTGTAATTTAATTTTACGCTTTTAAAAGTGCCACTCACCTTGCGTGTATTTGATATGAGACTAAGGTTTGTTTCTTTTTTACTTAATAGGTTTAATAATTAAAGGCTTAATACATTCAATCAAATCTTATGTTTAATTTTTACTTGATAAATAAAAATAAACGTCAATTATCTATTTTTTACATTTTATACGGACATTATTAATATATTCAGTCATTTAATACGCTTCACACTTAATGATAAAAAAAACTGTAAATAAATTTTTAAAGCTAGTCTTCTAATTAAGGAAAGTCAAATACTAAAAACATTGTTATCTTTTTGTGAAATTTTACCGCACAAACAAAAGGAAAGTATTATGTTAAATATATTAGGTTGAAGTTGACGACAAAACAAAAAGAAAATATTATGTTAAATATATTTATGTTAAATATTACGTACTTGGGTTTACATGTTTATATGTATATCCTACTATATTTATTTTTATATTTATTAATCTAAATATAATTTTTATGCAGCATATGCATAATCTAATACACTTTTTTATTTTTGTTAATTTTTATTATTCTTCCCCTTAAAGTTTTTATCTTTTAACTTTTGTCCCCATCAAAGTTTTTGTTATCAATTTTCCGACACCAAACTTTTGAGTTATCATGTTTTTATCAAACAAATGTCATATATTCACAGTTTATTTTTAAACATTTGGTCATGATTTATTTCTTTTGTTTCGTTATACATAATGTTTTTCAATATGTAATAATATTTGTAATCTTTCGCTACATTTTACGTTTATATGACGTTTAAAAAAAGACATTGTATTATACCAATGTCGTGTCATTATTTGCATAATATAGTTATTGTTTTGTTATATTATCTGATTATTTTTTTATTATTCTTACACGTTATTTCTAGTATTGCTACATGTTTGTTGTCATTTTGAAATTTGGGGTTCGTAGATTGACATATTACACTAATTCTATTATAGATTATTAGTATGAGATTATTACCTGAATGCAACTAATTATGACCAAATATTTATGTTATGTAAATATTTTGTAATATGCAATGTAAGTAACCTACAAAATTTGTCTAAGTAATATAAGCTATCGAAAAACCAAATTAAAATGCTTACGTGACACTGTTGACTCATTTATTCAACCAAACATAAGTGCCCGCCTTCATCTCATTTCTTCTTAAACCTTCAAACACAACCCAGAAATTATATACTTATCTTTTATAAAACAAACTTAGAAACAAAGAATGCATACTTTCATTACTTTCACCCATCCATCCATGGAAAATTTAATGAGAAGAATGCAAAAACCATTGAATATTATTAGTGGGTATATCAATCTCTATATCAATTAATGCAAAAACCATTGAATATTATTAGTGGGTATATCAATCTCTATATCAATTATGATAAACTTTGGAAAATTCGGATGGATTTTCATTACAGATTAGTCGATTAAGAGAACAACTATGTCACTACAGGGTATACTATTTTCGATTCCATCTATATCAATCTCTATAGATTAGTTAGTTAGTATCTTTATTTAGTTTGAATTGTTTGTTTCAGTGCCGTCTTTGAGAATGTAAAAATTTTTCAACACCGGGCTAAAAATAAAAATAAAAAATGGGCCTCCAAAATAACTTGTGAATACCAAAATAAAATATCATGATATTATCAAATGATGGCTAGCCTAACTGATTAGAATATTCTTGGTTTTATTTGAGTCTTGAGTTAATAATTATGCTATAAGTTCCTTTGAATTAATAAATTATTAAGTTATGAAATATAATTATATAAATATTAAGGAATTGAAAATATATCTGTTAAACAAAACTGAGAGTGGCACACGAGTTGGGCTTTGCAAGTCGTTTTGACAAAAGGTATTTTATGTATAGTATGAGTGAATATGAATTCCGAGTTGTGACGTTTAGAAAAATAGGTTATAGACAAAGCCATTCCAAAAAAAAGGTTATAGACAGAAAACACAGAAGAGGAGTCAGAGGACTGGGGGATGTGAGGTCAGTAGCTTCAAAAGTCCAAAACATGGGCTTTAGTTTATTTTATTCTGCTTTGTAAAAACACACTTAACAAAATAGACGAGATTTTGTACTAACAAATAGACTATGTACATAAATTTGTGGGCCCCTTAAAGAGAGTGGCCCCGGCTCTCTTGCACTCTCATGCCCCTCCTCAGCTATGGTTTGTTTATAATTAATCGCTTTTAACTTATTCAGCTAGTATTCCATTTATTCAATATCTTTCTACTGCAATTGATTGTTTTATGCGGTGACTACAATTAACTTGTAAATCCCCTTCTATATGGGGCGTATTATTGACACCAAAAAATTTGGCTATTGACATCATACTTAAAAAGGGGCAAAATTCGTCCCTTCTGACTTGAAAATTCGCCCCTTCTGCTAGTGACTGTCAACCTTTATTCAACGTCATTAATTAATTTTGACTTTTACCTTAGGCAGAAGGGGCGAAATATCTTGGGCAGAAGGGGCGAAATTCGCCCCTTTTGAGTATATATTTAAATTCCTAATCCATACATACTAGAGGTGCACAAAAACCAATCCGAAAAACCAAATACAGATAAAAGATAAAACCGAACCAAGAAACCGAAAACCAAATAAAGGATTGGTTTGGTTTTGGTCTTCTAGAAACCGAAAGGATCGGTTCGGGTTTCGGTTTCATATATAAAACCGAAACGAACGGAAATCATATATGACTTAACTTATTATATATTTGTGTTCTAGTGTTAATATTTAGTACATGGTCTTATGGTTCATTCAAACATTAAAGAAGAAGATGTGGAAGTATCAATATACTCACTGATGATATACCGTACCCGAAGCAGAATACGAAGTCATCTTCGTACACGTAAAAACACTTATACCCATAACGGAGCTCGATCTCCGCTTAACATGACTACCCCGGAGCCCCAAAGGAAACGAATACCCAACTCCGAGGAGATATACAAGAAAGATCGGATAAAGATCTTTCCCATGATAATCTTATTAAACATATATCGAAGCTCCGGTATAATCGGACACAACTTGGTAACAAGATTACCACAAATCTCCTTAAGAAGGAAACAAGATATTCACAAAGGAGGAAGATATTTACCATAATTCTCTTACCATCATCTCCAAGTTATTTACCCTCTATATAAATAGAGGAAGAAGCCTCACGGCAAAAATATAATCAACAATACATTCGATATACAAAACCCTACAAATCATTCATAGTTTATTCGACCTTCATATAAACCCTAAACAAAACCCACAAACCCTAAGTCGAACATAACGACTTAGGACCAATAAATCATAGGCGTAAAACGATCTCCGACACTTTGGCCGTAAGGGAATCGCCGATAAACACCAACAACTACACTCACACATCCGGTTGGACCATAGTGCGATTATTTGATCAAACACTCACTATGTTTGAAAACGAGAACATGATTATAATAATCTTATTCATGCAATCTTCTTTCACTGTTGTTAATATCTTTGAAAGTATATTCTGGTTGTTTAGATTAACGTAGCCATTATGGTTCTTTCATCATCAATACTCTTATTTATACTATCTTTGATTTGAAAAACCAAAAACTGAATCAACGGATTGGTTTGGTTTTGGTCTTCTAGAAACCAAATGGATCGGTTCGACTTCAATTTCATATATAAAAACCGATGGTAAAAACCGAACCGACTTAAGTAATACTATGTCCTTACGTGTTCTTCTTCAGCTGGAGATAAACGTCTAGCAAACGCATGATCATACACATCATCTGTGTCATAATTATGTGTATGATATATCACATTTACTCTCCAATCATATGCCATTGAATAATGACCATTCAACTTGAAAGGACAATTACATTTTTTCAATAAAACTTTTTTTGATGCTCGTCCTCCTCTTTCGGTATACTCTACCACCATTACACATGAATAATACCATAGAAATATCATTGACTGTTTCTTTGTTTGATCTACCCTTGACTAGGAAATAAAACAACATTTTATATAGTTATGAGTTATGACACTATTACACAAATGTAAATAGGACACCCTAAATAAAATCCGTTATTCTTATTGACTGGAACATATTAAGGCCACCTAAATAGAACCCCCCAAATGGAGCCCGCTATCCTTATTAATTAGGTCATATTAAGGCCACCTAAATAGAACACCCTAAATAGAACCCGTTTTTCTTATTAACCGGGACATATTAAAGGCACCTAAACAATAACCCTAAATAAAACCTGGTTTTTTCAACACCGGTCATATTAAAACCACTTTTACGAATCCTAATGAAACCCCAAGTTAAATAGAATTTGATTTTTGGTGTAAGACCATGGCCAAAGTCCTGCCCTATTTCTTCTTAAATTTTTTAAACATTGGTCTTTCCCTCCCTTAAATTAGATTTTCTCAAAATCAAAATCGAACCCTTAAAAAAAATCAAAATCATATAGACTATCTCTATCTTCCTTGACTCCTTTTAACCCCATTTTTGAATTAAAATTTCTCGTTGAGCGTTCTCTCACAATCATGTATGTCTTTCTTATCTTTTTCAAATTAGCCTCCACTTATTATTAGGGCTGATATTGTCAGATAAAAGGGGCGAACTTGTGAATGTCTTTCGTCCTTTCTGCCCTTACATTGTCGGATAAAAGTGACATACGGGTAATAAGGGTATGGGAAAAATTGTTGAAACTGTGTGAACTTTCATTGACCCGACTAACCATATGTCTTCGGATCTTTGAGCCTGTAGGGTCATACACAATTGAACATATATAATATTTAACCATAAAGCTACAGAATGATATTTGATCATTTACGCATTTAATTAAATAGTTTTGATTAATTTATACGTTTATAAATTAACGCAAGTTAATTGAAGAGAAACGGATAAAACGACAACCGTTATTTATAGTAGTCGATTAAAGTTAGTTTTAATTGATTGATAAATAACTTATTAATTAAATGAGTTTAATTAATTAAATGAGTTAACAGGTTGGATAATTAATAATTGTCCATATTTAATTAATAGTTAATTAATTAAATAAGGAAAGTCCGGTCCGACCCACATATCCCCATGGGGCGACCTAGGAGGGGGAGGATGAAATTTGCAAGGGATTTTTAGGGTTTTTGGTTTCATAATTTGATTAGAAGACTTCCCTATAAATACCTTAAGAAATCCCTAACTAATTCATTTATTCATAAATCTCTAACACACACATAAAGGTGAAAATCTTATTTCTCCCTTTTGTGTGTGTCAAACAAAACATCCCAAAAGAAGCAAAACTCCAAAATTGTTTTAGCTATAGAGGTTCGAATTCCACTAGGTGGAATTGTAAGGGTTTCGTTTGTTTCGGTCGTAAGCTTCAAGGTGTCTAGCAGATTCTTCGTTAAGACATTGTTCGTGTATGCACTTAGGGGGGGGGGTTTGCACTTGGAATCTCGTTTCCGAAATCTTCCACATCATGAGGGATCTTGTCTACCGCAACGAGGTCAGTTTTGTATTTATTAAGTTACTTATATTGCATTGCATGGTGACCTTGGTCCGAGATGTTAGAACTATTAAATGTCTCATAAAATATTACCACACGTTTTTAATAGTTGCTAACAGTTTATTAACACGCTTCCGCTTAGCAATTTGATTTGTATTTTAAAATTTGTTTTAAAACTGGGTTGTTACCCGACCCCTTTTATGTTACCCGATTAATAAAATCCCAACAAAAGTGTGGGGTCAGATGGGGCAAATTTCGCCCCTTTTGCTTATAAATTCGCCTCTTCTGCTCAAAATTTTGCCCATTCTGCTCTGACATATCAGGTTGAAGTGACGTAAAGTTGACAACATTATAATAAAAAATGTCAGGTCAGATGGGGCGAAATTCGCCCCTTCTGTTCCTAAAATTCGCCCCTTCTGAGGGGTGTCAATAGACAAAAAAGGGGTGTCAATAGGAAGCCCCTTCCATATTGGATGTCTGAGTTTATTTGTGAGCATATGCTTCGTACTTATTTGCTTTTAATTGGTTTTTTCGATTAATTCTTTGCTATATTTTTTTTATTTTGCTATCTGATTGTATATATGAATTTTGATGTCGCTATAAAATTGGGTTGTATATTATGGATGCCTGGATGGTATCTTTAACTTTGTCGTGTTAAAAATATGTTTTGTAGCAATGCGCAGGTACGATGGCTGATATACATACTAAAATGTAAACTTGAAGAGTTGTTTGGTTCACATAATATTTTTTAAGTAATTGGAATCTATCAAAGGAATTAGAATTTAAGAAAATTATAATTGAAAAGTTTTAAAACTTATCATGTGTTTGGTTGACAGAATTCAATGAAACTTAAGTAAAAGTATCTGAATTCACACTATGGAAAATGACCATAATACCCTTTATTGAACTCTCATAATAAACAAATAAATATTTAAAAATATTCAAATTATAAAAATAGTAGATATGAATAATAAAAAGTATAAATATTAATGTAAAAATATAAATATTCATAAAATATAAATATTAATAATATAAGTAATTTTAATTGGCATTATTTTTATTAATAACAAAAATAATAAATATAAATAATATTAATATTAATATAAATATAAAAATAATAATAGAAATATTAATATTATTAAAAAAAATTTTAAATATTAATAAAAATATAAATACTAATAGGAAAAATACTTTTTTAAATGGCATTATTTTTAATAGTAATCAAAATAATAGATATAAATAATAAAAATACAAATATAAAAAAATAAAATATAATGATAATAATAATTATAATAATAATAATAATGGCAATAATGTATAAATAAATATAATTATATATAATTAATAATAATTAAAAAATAATAGCAATGATAATAAATAATAACAATATCAATAAATAATAAATAATATTAAAAAGATAATAATTATAATAATAATAATAATAATAATAATAATAATAATAATAAAATAATGTAAATATTAAATCAATAATAAATGTTATGTAAATATTAGATAATAATAATAATTTAAAATAATAATATTTTAATTTAAATATATAGTATGAAGATTAATATAAAAATAATATATAATAATAATGATAAAAAGAATATAATTATAATTATAGTATTAAATTAATTATTATTATTATTATTATTATTATTATAATAGTAATAATAATAACATAAATATAATATATTTTTTTTTTCAAGTGTTTTTTGGTAAACGTACAAACATTACATTTGAGTGTTAAACTTTCTATCCATTTTGTGATGAAATCTTGAATTCCATAATTTAAGGAATTTGTTAGAAAGTTTACAATTCAAATTTCATTCTTTTTTCAACTAAACATGATAAATGATGGAATTCATATTTTAATTTCAACGAATTCTTGAGAATTTCATGAACTAAACGCCCTCTTGCTTTGTGGGAAGGAAATCACTGTAGTCAGTAGCTAATGGTACCATTTTTGTAGTATTACTTTTTATTGATGTACCACATTGTACCTCTGTTATAACAAACAATACAAATATATGATACATAGTAATGATAAATTAATAAAAAAAAAAGTGTGGTACAATTATATTTCCTTTTTTAATTAGCACTAAGTTGTGTATATAAGAAACACTATAAAAAATGTACAAGAAACGTTTTATATACCTTTCATTTCATTTAGACGTAAGTTTCGGTTCTACCACTTATCACCATTGCAATTAATTTTAAGGACCAATCACAATTTACCATATGCTACAGCCACATGCCACCACTATGGCACTATCCATCAACTCTTTTCATTTTTCAATATCTACGTATAGACGTGGGCAAAAAAAAACGTTTGATAAAGAATCGGTTCTGGATTATCCAAGAATCGGAGCCGATTGAACCGGTTCCGGTTTCTCAAGAACCGCCGGTTCGGGACCGGATCTACTTTTGGATCCAAAAATCGGTTCCTTATCGCTTTCGAACAAAAAAAAGGAAAAAAAACTGAAAAAACATGGTCAAACGTTGACCAAGAACCGGTTCCACCATTTCCGATCCAATGCCCACCTCTATCTACATATAAAGACAACAAGAATCATGATGATCATTAGTGAGAACTAAATTCCTCAATTTTCTGTGACGAACCAAAGAGCAAGTTGTTTAATGTTTATATTTTAATATATAAATAGCCAACCACGACACCACGTAATGGATACAATTGCTTCTAATAATTCTAAGAATTTTGTAAAGTTGACACACTGATTAACTACATAATCTTTAAATCTTTAATATTAAGAGAATACACATCAATCGCTCAATATATATTTTGGTCTTTCTGATACGAAGGATATTGACTGAAAAATGGTATAAAGACGAATTAATGTATTTTGTTTCTGCAGTAACTCAAATTTTTTATGCTTCTCAACTTACTATTAGGAATAATTTTACTACTGTATTAATTAGGAACAATGAAAATAATAGCTAGTTGGTCAATGATTTGGTTGGATAGTTGTCAAAAAGTTTACTATTTTCAAACACTTTAACTTTTTAGTATGTACTATTCAATTACAATATCACATGTATGTGGTTATCAAACCAAGTGGACTCATTTAGTTATGCGATATATACTTTCTTCACCTAAGAGATATTCAGAAAGCAATTTAAAAAATGCAAGAATATGGGAAAAGTTGGTGGCAGCAACATGGAAAATGATAGTGTGCATGACTAATCAAGAAATTGATTGATTATTAGTTTACTACCAATATAATTTAATAATAACACAGAAAACAAATTAGAATGAGTCAATTTAAGACTTTTATTGTTTTTCATTCTAAACAAAACCGACATTAACTAATAGAGAGATGATCACTATATTATCAACTAGATTATACCGACAGGGACACCATAACTAAAAGTAATCGCTAATTGAGTGTTATCTTATCAAATCATATAAAAGACCAAATAAATGTAATAAAAGATATTAAGATTTAACACTTTATAGAAGTTTTTTGGGTAAAAAGTTACCCCTTGTTCATGTCACTCTATAGAAGTTGATAGTACATCTATACATTTACCAATAAATTTTACCATAAGACTAAACTGATTCTTAATGATATTATACTCTTATTATGTGTGTAAAGTTTGAAAGAAACATAATATAATGTAGATTTTAGAAAAAGAGAAAAAAGAAGATAATTAAGATAAGCATAAGCTCAAACCACTAGTAGAATAGGATGTTATAACAAACCCAAAAATTAATGAATAGACAATAGACAAATAATAATGGGATTAGAACTCGTAAAAAAAAAGAACATGCTAAAAACATAACAAAGTGAAAAGATATTATTAAACAATATGTTTATTTTCTTTTGCATATTCTTTGTAAACTAGTAAGTCATGTGATGCTTAATGCGCATGTTGAGATACAAGCGTCCCCTATCGGATATGATGTTGAAATGTGTAACAGTGTAAGCCTTGTATGACAATAAATAATCTCATTAAAATGATAGAAGTTGATACGCGAATTGCTTTATTTCTATGTGATGACTTATACTTTCTTAATTATACTAGAGTGCATGCCCGTGCGTTGCACGGCTAGAGTTCCTATCTTAACGCCTGTTATATGTGGTTGAATAATACTAAGCCTGAGCTCCAATGATGTAAATACTAAGTCCGACAAATGGCTAAGGAATGTCGTGGCAGGTGGACCATTATTTATCATCTTTATCTGGTCATTCATAACTTGTTCATCATCATCATTACCAAGATTATATCGATATGACTTACAAAGTGACCTATACTTTTGATATCTTGGGACATATATATCATCATCACAATGGTTACACGTAAAAGGTTGATTGCAAGTCGTGAGCATTTGTCTACCATGCTGTTTTACGGGTGCCCAGAACTGAATTATACCAAACAACCAATCTGATGAATCCATTTTAGAAAATGCAGATTGTATCTTCTCACTAACCGCCACCATTGTATCCTTATCATCTGTTGCATTCAACCAACCCCAATATTTTCATATGTGTCTATATATATACATACATATATTTAAGGATTGTTTACTAAATAGAAAAACATATTAAGCATTAATGTTTGTATTCATAAAAAGAATGTTTAATATCAGCAAAAGTAATTAACTGAAATAATGACTCAAAATCGTATCTATGATTGGTGAATATGAAGAGATCAGTGGTAGTTCTTTAATTATTGAAATTAATATATCAATTAAGATGAAGAATGGTAAGAGATTGAAACTGATAAAGTTATTGCAAGAAATTTCTGAATATATATATGCACGTACCTTTCATTGTATAGCATTGTGAGTGTGTGTTCTAATTTATTTAATCACTTCGTTATGGCTGAATTGAGTATATGGGGGTATTGTGGAAGAGAAAAGTATTTTTTTTCAATATGAGTGATGGCAACAATCAATTGGTGAAAACAATTGAGGATGTATTTTAGTTGGATGAAGACTTGTTGAAGGTAGTTTTGAGGATTGGGGTACCTATTGGTAATTGCTGTGTGCAGTCTGCAAGGTTAATAACATTTTTGAGAAAGAGGTTTGAGAATACAAAAGATGTTATTTTTGATTATAACATGGCAGTTGTAGAGCAGGTACATAATACTATGACAGGGTGGGCATTTTCAGAAGAATTAAACCTTGTGGAAGTGATGGGAGCCGATGGTTTTTCTGCTTTCTATGATACAGAAGAAGTGTTGAGTGCAAAAGATGTGAATTGGCTTGGACGATTTTTAGAGATTGGGCCTGTTAATGAGAATCCAAATGTGTTTCTGAGGAAATTTCAACATGATATCATGACTTGTATTGAAGTATTAAGGTATTGGTATCGACCTTTGTATGAAGTTGTTGCTGATCATGATGCTGCAGAGTTGGATAATGAAGTTGAGTTCCCTGATGAGATTCCTGCTAATGGAGAGTAGTCTGTATTTAAAATTTCGATTCCCTACTTATGTTGGTTGATTATGAGTTGCATGGTTTGAGTCTTTTACTTTTTGGATTAATTTCCATGAACTAAGTTTTGGTTTTGTGTGGAAATTATCTGAAAATAATAATATTTATGCTTTTTCTTAATGTAGCATAAGTAAGAGTCTTTTTTATGGTTACAATGATACTTGGTTGCATTCCTAATGAATTCCAAATTTAAAATTTAAACAATTTTAAAGCAAGCAACATAGTTGATCAGGTAAGAGATGATTACAAATCATCCAAGTATAGTTACAATTGATGAACATGATTTATAACTAAAATATAATTCAGATGACATATTTCATTATTTTATGTATGGGTGAGTCTTCCTAAATCAGGACCTATCAAGCATAAGATGAGTTCAAACTCTGTGACCATGAAGGTGGTTTAGCCCCTCTCTTTGTGATGGTATTAAGGATTTCATTGATTAGTCATAGTAAATTCTCTATGTATAGTAATGTATCGGTTCTTCATAAAATTGTAGATGTATTGTGGATGCATGGGTGTTAATATGCATCATTAAGCAATGGTTGATCTCAAAGCAAATAATAGTAGTGAATTTATAACTAAAGATTATAACATCAGTAATATCCATTTCTTTTATTTTTTCAAGAAACATAGAATTTATTTTAATGGAACTTGATTCCTTAATAATTCTGAGTGTCAAGACTCACCCATTAAGTAATACAAAACAAAAAAAAAAGAAACTAATTTGGTTAGCCAGTTTAATCCAACCCATCATCTTCTTGTGCTTCCTCTGAGAAATAACTTTCCTCACTGCTATAGTCATCTTCCTCATCAAAACATTGTTTTTTAACACCAAAACCAGCTTCAATGGCTTCATCCTCCTTTAGAGATACTATTCTCTCCCTTATTTGATTACGAAAATTTAACAAACAATTGCTTTGATCTATATTTGATGGTTCAACTCTCATAAATTCCTCTAACCATTCTATGTTTTGACTCAAAATTATCTCTTCCATATTGTAATAAGATGATTCCCCATCTTCACAGATTACATGTACTTGTCCTATATCATCTAATAATATCCACCACAACATTTTCACTTTCTCTTCATCTTCAACAACATCAACAAATCTTTTTTTCAAAAAATATATCAACCTATGGGCTTCAAAGGAATCATATGCTTTTGCAACTCCCTTCAACAAAACCTCTTTCAGTAAGTTTTCATCCAATTTCAAGACTCTTTTGATTCCTTTAACTACTTTATTTTTCATATTACTCATCCTAAAAACATAACGTTGTCTCTTAGAACTATGTCCCCATTTAAGTAAAGTTGCCTCCATCCTATGAAATATGTTTATTTTTGACTGATAAAATGTTATATTTTTATATATGAAAGGAACGTAAAAGGTATTCTACTATTTATAGAGATAACATGAATCATTTAACATATTCCTTTGATATGCCTATATATTAAAGATAGTAATAGTATTGTTATAAGAATAAGTTCTTAAAATTTGAAACTGTCAGATTATAAATGATAACCATGTTAATTCGTTTGAAACCTACAAATGTCACATTAAAAATCATAATTTATTGGACTTAGATGCTTTATCTTTATCTTTAAGTAACAGATTCATTTACTCTTATTAGAACAGTTTATCACTGTAATAGTTTGAAAAGACTATTATTAAATTCGTATTTTTGAAGAGTTTTGGATAATATGGTAACAAATTTATGACATACTTCCATATAAATATATATATATATATATGTGTGTGTGTGTGTGTGTGTGTATAAAGAGTACTCTCTCATTTTAATATAAAAAAAGTTATTTTCAGTTGTTCTAAATTTTGTGAGAATTAGACATGAATTTTTTAAATTGTTCTTCTTCTAATATGAGTTTACCTGATCCACCTTCTCCAAAATTAAAGTTGATTTCATCAAATATGAATTCAGTTGATGTTGATGTGTATAGTAAATATATTCCATTTGAAATAAATTCTGTTAATAAAGGAAAGGATTTTTGCAACAGGCTTCTTGTAGAAATGATTGAATTAAAAAATAAAATGATTTTTATTGAGGTAGAATTTCAGGAAATCATGAAAAGGTTTTTTTTTCATAACCATGTCGATTTGTTTCTTTTTTAGTATATGATTATGTTAATGAGTTGTTATTTGGTTTTCAGTCTCCTGGTTCCCATTTCGCATGAGCTTGTTGAAGTTAAAGAGATGTTCATAGATATTTTTAATGTGAGGGCTCAAGAGAAAGTCTTGGAATTTGAGAGGAAGTTGGAGCTGTTTAATATGCAGCTTGGTTTAATTGAAAAGAAAAAAATATTCATGCAACAAATGAATTTAAATTAATTTGTTATAAGGTTCAAGGTTCTCTATATTAATTAAATGTGATGTTATCATTCTATTACTAAATTTGATTTCGAATAAGAATTTTGTATTGTATACTTATTATTATTGTTGTTTTTGTTTAGCATTCATTATTGTTAACTGGATTTGTTATGTGTTAGAGATTGTTGTTCATCCTGTTTAGATTGTTAAGGATGAAATATGTATTGTTGATGACTATTAAAGTAATGTACATACAAATGTAAAAGCAGTGTACCTTTTTTGTTGCTACTTCTTGACTGTGTTGTAACTTGTATTTTGAATATATTGTCTTTTGAAGAGTTGAATCATTTGCTTCCATGCACAACTTCATATCCAATAGGAAAACGCATTAGTAGATTCACGTAATATCATTATTAAATGCAAAAGTACTGTAAGATGCATATATGTACCTGTTTATCAGAACCATCTTTATTGAAGACAAATCATATAGAAAATTTATGTATGTTCATCAGAAATAAAGAGGTAAGAATAATAAAAATAACAATGTATCAAATAAACTATGTATAGAAGAAAAGTAAGAAAGCAGGTACACATGTTAAACGCTTATATATAGTACCAAAAAAGAGCATAATGATAACCATTATAGAATTATGGTTTGTTAACCAAAAAGTTTGAGGGGTTTACTGATAGTAAATCCAAGTTAAAAAGGATATTCAATTGACATCAAAAGATTATCTAAGGTTTATATCTAGAAACAAAAGACACAAAAACCCCTCTTCCACTATGACTCTTAATCATCTTCTGAATCGGAAAGTTCAATTGGTTTAAATTCTAGTGTTCCTGGGTCTCCTGGCTTTAGGTTTCGCGGTCTGAGATAATATCTTCTTCTAGGTGGGACTTGATCATTGAGGTCATGATATATGTCATTGTCATTTTCTGTGTTGATTTCTTCTTGTACTGGTGCATCTGGTTGGGTGTCTTGATCAAGTTCTTCAGCTTCATTAAGTAGCAAGTTGTTAATTGGTGGATTTACTTCAACTAATACATCATTATTTTCTTCATCTATATGTGGTTGGTTCTCAATTGATGGACTGTGTTGGACTGGTTGATGATTCGCCTCTTCATTTATAGGTGGTAGGTTGTGCATTGGTAGAATTGCTTGGCCTGATTGATGATTATCTCCTGAGTCTGTGTTAGTCTTAACCAATTCTATATCGGTGTCAACCAATTCTTCTTGTTCTTCAATGTCTAAAACATTATTATGGTGGTGTAAGGTTCATATCTATATCTATAGCGTACATATATCATTTTCCTCTATCAAACCTATACAATTTTAATGTAATAGTAACTATATTAATTTTTTTTGGGAGTTGTACCTTTTTCATCTCTGATTGAATCTCTGACTTTTAGTATCAGTCGTGATTTCTTTTTCTTTGGTGGTCCAAAGAGTATCGGTCTTAGTTTTATGGTTACCTTGTCTTGTTCACTTTCAGATGTGTCACTATCAGAATCTATTTTCTTTGTCGCTACATTGGGTGCTGATTGCAAGTACAAATATAACGTGAAGTTGTTAGCAACATAAAAAGACACCATTGTTGATTAAGGATTATCAAGTATTAATTAGGGTTACATATCATCAGAATAATTTTTATAGCAGTCAAAAATTTACTTTCATAATTTTGATAATTCTAATATTTTTTATTTAACTATGTCTTAACTAATAACAGATCACATATATTCATTGAGGTAAACCAAGTATTTATTCGAAAATAAAATCAATAGAGTATATGATTAATGATATATATAAAATTGAATCTATTTTACCAATGTATTTTTAAAAGTTTTTGAATATCTGTACCTTGATTTGACTGCTTGTTGTTCCTCAATTCTATTGTAACTTTTGCGTATCTGCTCTCAATCACTGCACTTTTTGTCCATCTTTTTTTGTTAGGAGTATCTTCGTTTTTGTTTTTCTCATGATTGATCGATGAAGAAGACGCTGCCATTGTTTTTTAGTATTTGAAAAATAATTAAGATGAAAAAGAAAATCTCATTATCTATTGTTTTTCTGGAATTGATTTAATAGTAGAAAGGTGAGTGAAATTAGGTTATTAGGGTGTATTGTTTCCAGATCGATGGTCGGGTAAATTAAAACCCAGATATGTGTAAATGGAAGCCCATGGTTAGTTCTAAGTGGGTTAAATGTTAGCAGGCCAGGGTTAGTTATAGATTTATTAAATGTTAGCCCAATGTTGTTTTATGTGATGAAACCCAAAGTTAATTTTTGTAGTATTGAATTTTTTTTTTTATTAAGATCATCATTTAATTTGTTGAAAATCAATTGATTTTTTGGTAAAAGAATGTATGTCAAGAGTTTTGGTTAGAATATAGAAATGTGTTATGTAATATATCATTGTTTGTGTAAATATTTATATTTGTGACGCAAAATAATGTATATGACCTAATTTATGTGTATGGGTTTTTATTTTTGGGCTGAGTCAGATATGGAAATATTTGGATATGAGAGCCAACTTTTTAATAGTATGATAACTCCTAAAAGATAAAAAATAATCATAATATGTTTTATTGTTTATTAATTTTGAAATATAAATTCTATTTATAAAATTAATTATTTTGTTAGTGTTTTTTCCTTAATTATTGTATTAGACTAAAAGATAACTATAACAATGGTAATATAAGGATAAGGATCATATTAGTTGTACACTTTAATCAAAAGGAAAATTGAAAGATTAACATGGTAAATGATATATTTAAAAATCAAATATTAGTAAAAATGTATTTGAAGAATTTTTTTTATAGATTGAAAGAATATTTTAGTATATAATACTTAGAACAACTATTTTTAAAGGTCAAAGTTTTAAGACATGGCGTTGGATATTTCTCCAAATTCAAAAACTTATATATGTATTTTTAATGAATTATATATTTTAAAAAAGTAAGATGAAAAGGTTAAAATTTATTGTCAAAGGCCAGGTAATTTTATAAGTTGTAAGAAAGTAGATTGTTTATACTCGTATAAGGTAATTTATAATTATAATTTATAGAGAACATATATATATATATATGTATTGTTGAAAATTAAAAATAAAATCTAAAAGTCCACATATTTAGCTGCTTAAATTTTGTATATAAGTAGAGTAGATGTTCTCACACTGCATGTTCAGTTTTTCCCAAATTAATAAAATATTAATTATGAACTATAACGGACAAAAACTGATGAAAAAGAGTAGAGCCTCATTGTATTCTAACCGGATGTTTCTAATGCGCCTGAGAATACCAAGAGCACTACCATTAGTTCTATATAATACAACACTACCTAAAATATCTTCATGCACTTCATCAAGTTCAATTTTATTAGGGTTAACTGAATAATAATAGGAAAAAAAAGGCAAATAATGGCTCGTTTGAGATCATGGTTTTTTCGTACTAATGATATGCGGTTTATCTTTAGGAAGAATAATAGAAGGAGGTTGAGGATTGAGAAGTTAAGAAGGGTGTTACTTTTGGATGAAGACTTGTTAAGGGATGCATATAGAATGGGTGGCTGGAAAACTGATCTTTGTGAAAATGGGAAGGAGTTTATGAAGGTTCTTAGAAAGAAATTTGATCCATATGCAATTAATATGGACGATGAAGCCAAGACTATAGTGTGGTGGGCGTTCATGGGTTCCAGGGTTACGGAGTCAGGGCATGTCAGGTTATGTTGGGGTAATGGGCATAGGCGTTGGTATCCATCAAAGACGTTGATTGATTCAGGTAGTTTGGATATGCTGAGGCAGCTTAACAGCATTCCTTGTAACACATGGAAAATTCCAGGGAAAGTGTGTAAGTATTTTTCTCAGTTTGAAGTGGATCTTGGAGTTCGGGTGCAGGAACTAGAAGAAGCTGAAGAAGAAGCGGGGTATGGGGAGTATGTTTCTGAAGATGACGAAGATGTGTGGGGTTGATTGTTTTTTGGGTCAGCATATGTTTCAGTTGGTAACGTGATGATGTGCTTATTAATATTAATATATATATATATATATATAAAACCATTTGAAAAGATGTTCTGTTTTTTGTTCCAGGATTTACTAAATCCTTGTTTTGTTCTTTCTTTTATGATAAATGGGTAATGTATATATCAGTTATGAATGGATCATATGTTTTATGTTAAGTGTACATTGTTTGTTAGTAACTATATATGGTTGATGCATCATATTATTGATTGTGAAATCCATTTTTGTTGTTGATAGTGTATCCATAAACCTTTGTTACTACTGTACAATGCCGAATTTGTACATACATCAATGTTTTTTAATTTAATAATGTATTAGATAGTCTTTTGATATAAAGTTTATACTGATTTCGTACTCACATGTTTGAATTTGTGATTATGAGCTGATCATTCATAAGATATATTACGTACGTAGAATGCGATAGTCCTTGTTTAATTAGATATAGATTTCATCTTTGTGTTATCAGTGTTGTCTAATAAAGATTTTTAATCCAAATATAATGAAAACATATTATAAGCCAAGTTAGTTAACTAAGAGTTGATGTCCTACATAATTTGATGTTATAAGGTATAATGTGATTTGAGTAATTTGTGCAGAAAAAAATTGGTTAAAAGTCTACTTGTAGAATCATGAAATGTTTGGAAGATGATTTACAGAAAATGATTCTGGGAAAGAATGATAATATGAACTGCCGACAGTAAGGTATGTATCTTGTTTTTAAAGTGTTCCTTAATTTCAAACATCCTAAAATTATAAATATATTTCTTAATTAAGCTGATACAAATTATTAAAAGCTTCCTTATATACAATATTACGTGTATGATGTTTGAGTTGCACATCATTGTCATCTACGATGAGAATTCGTAATCCCTCAGGTCGAGTAACTCTAGAGAGAGCCACATAAAGCTGCCCGTGGCTGAAAACTGGATTAGACAAATATAACCCAACATGATTGAGTGATTGCCCCTGGCTTTTGTTGATGGTCATTGCATAGCAAGCTTTTACGGGAAACTGTCTTCTTTTCATTATAAAGGGCCATTTTGCAGTGGTTGAAGTCAGGGTTATTCGTGGGATTAATGCAGTGGAACCTAAATTTGAGCCTGTCATTATTCTTGCTTTAATCACATACTTACCAAGATCTGTAATTATCATGCGGGTACAATTGCATAAACCCTGACTTGGATTGACATTCCGTAAGAGCATAACCGGTAAGCCCTCTTTAAGAGTCAATTCATGGGGGGGCATCCCTGGGAAATTTAATGAGTTTAAGAACTCGATTGGATACATTTCTTCTTGTTCCAATGTTTCTGTTGAAGCCCGACATACTTCATCTGAACTTTTGTAAGTTCGAGCGGGCCTGTTTAGTTTGTCAAACATATGTTTATTGATCCTATTGGAGAGTATTCATTTACACGCATCTTCGGGATAGTGTGTAAAGTTGACAACACTTCCACAAATTAGACTTGTTAATACAGGAATGGACAATTTCTTGTCATTGTCCTTTGGGAATGACGGGCAAAATTTGTCTGAAATACCCCCCAAGTAACACTGTCAACCCTCCAAAGATCTGTGTTCTATTTCCTGGGTTGTTAAAACCTAATATATCTTTCAACGTCTTATCAAGGGCCTCAAAAGCATATTTTTGTGTCATCAGGGCCTCATCCCATATTATTAACTTTGCTTGTTGCATGAGTGCAGCCAAATGTGTTTTTTGCTTGATCCCACATGTACTATTTTCCATGAGTTCCAATGGGATCACAAACCGACTATGAGTTGTCCTTCCTCCCGGCAATAACAAAGATGCAATCCCTATAATAAGACAACGGAAAACAGAGGTAATTAACTTAGGCAATTTTTTATTGATCACTTGATATATATACGTATAGTTTCTATTTATATACTTGTTAAGAGTGATATGCATATATGTTTAATAGGTAAATTTGAACTTTTTATTGTTAATTACCTGAAGATGCAACTGCAAGTGCAATTGTTTCCTCTGAGCGCAACCGTGAGAGTATAGTTTTATATAGGAATGTTTTCCCTGTGCCTCCTGGACCATAAACAAAATAGAAACCGCCTCTTTCTTTATGCACTGATGCGATGACATTCTCATAGATTGTCATTTGATCAGGATTAAGCTTATGGAAAAGCTGTTCATGTTCTAGAGCTTCTTGTGACTGGTTATAACTGAGTTCTTCACGTATCAACCGATTATCCATAGCTATGAGTAAGGTTTCATCAGGTTATGGAATATCACTGAAATCATCCAATGATTTGCCATTTCTTTGCAAAATTTCCTGTATTTCAACCAAACAATAATTCTTGATTTGTTCATTAGAAAGATGTAAATTGGGAAACTTGAATTGTCGTCTCTTTCTGTACAAAATATCTTCAGATAAAGTTTCCCAATTTTCATTCCATATTTCAAGCGGGCTGCGAACATCACAAAACATTAAAATTGTGACGAACAGGTCTCGAAGCTGTGAACCCATTGCCCAGAGCTTTGCCTCATTTATAGCATCCGTCCATTCTTTGTCATCATTTAATAGTCCGTATGCAATGCAAGCTTCTTTGTATGTAGCATACTCCCGACCATTAACAGTTTTGATGTCTTTATAAGATTGTGGTCCCCTGACAACACTCAACAAAATCCTCAGATAATATCGTGGACCTGCAGCCAGGTTACAATAAACAATGCGACCAATACAACCTTTCCTGCTCTCACGCCATGTCCAAACATTAAACGTTTTCTGCCACACATACTTAGACGGTATTTCAGCATATGTATACTCATGTGCTCTTGGATCTTCCTTATTTAGTACAAACCATTCTGTGAACATGGTTTTTTCAATTCCTTCTTCGTTTATCTATTTCCATAGATTCTCTGAATCACGAAGGGTAATCATATGTTGTTCAGGTAGATGGAATGTGAGCCTGATGACTGATGGATAAGAATAGTAAATGGGGAATGCAAGCATTCGCCAAACTGCTTCACATGGTGATAAATATCGGCAGTCCAAATAGTTCTTGATCTCATCAATGATAAGAATATTTTCTGCAGAGGATTGGCCATCAGTTGCAACATTTTCATGGATGACTATTGTTGCTCTATCAGGATCTTTGTTAAGATACTTGAACAGATACTTTATTGCGCGAGATCGGTTGCACCATTCAACATTAATGTGTGCTTTGTATTTAAGTAATAGATACCGATTGTATGGTACAACAAAACCATTGTGGAGTTTTGTGTTACCTTTCTGCACAAATACTCTATTATTCCTTCGTTGATAAACTGGGTAACCATCTGCGTCAATAGTAGTCTCCTGATAAAATGGCCTTGGGAAGTGTTTTTTGCATTTTCCATCTTCTGTGCATGAAGCATTTGGTGAATCAGCCCCGCAAGGACCGTGTAACATAAATTCTGAAACAGCCTCATATAAACCTGGGTCTTCACTTTCCAAAGGTATTTCTGCAGATATGATATCATTTATTTCCTCTGGTGTGTTACATTTTGTTTCAGGACCAAGCCAAATTACGATATGTGCATGAGGAAGCCCACGCTTTTGAAATTCAATGGTGTATATCCCTGGAAAAAAGATGCGTTATTAGCCCAATTAAGATGGAAAGTTGGTTTTAGCATAGAGAATTTAGGTTGTCCATAACAATGTATACATATTTTTGTTTCCACTTACCTGCTTTGCACTCACCAAATATCTTCTTCTGCATAATATCTTCCATCAAGAGATCTAATTTCATTTTAAAAATACGGGTGACTGACTCTGAACGATCATGTGATTTCTGGCCACTGATTAACGATACCATTTTATCTATTTCTGGCCATTTAGGGTTTGCTGTGAATGTTATAAATAAATCTGGATTTCCAAAAGCACGACAAAGGGCCATAGCATCTTGGTAATTTTGAACCATATACCTTGGGCTGCCTGTAAAGCTTGCAGGTAAAACTATCCTCTTGCCAACTGCATCAGCTCGCGTATCTCCTTTAGTCACAGCATCACATACATTGTTATAAAGGTCTGCACGTAATTCAGCTTGATGATTCCGGGTATACCTCAATCGTTCTTCTTCAACTGCAGTATATGAATCAACCAAGTACTGTTGATATAATCGACCTCCTCTCAATAAGGTAGTTCCTTCATTATTTCTATAATGAATTCTGTAACAATAGAATTCTCTCATTGTTACCGTTTCCCGTTTTGTTTTTCGCCTTCCAATGTTCCTATGATATGGTATCTGATTATGATACCCAGTTTCTCCGTAAGGAAACAACAAAGGGTATTGCAATGCCATATAGAGTTGATGCAATTCAGAGATTCTTTTAAGACCACCACTTGTTGGGCTAACAATAACATCCCTTGGTTCTGTATTCTCTCCAAAATCGTTTGTAATCAAGACTGCAACTTCAGATACGGTAGGTTTATTATATTGCCTCGTTGTAGTTCTCTTACCCATCAAACGAAGTTCACAATTGTTATTATTATTTTCTTCACACCAATCTCGCGCCATTCGGAAAGCTCTGGCAAGAGAACTGTGATTGTCCAACATTTGAGTTAACTCAACCACTATTCTTTCATCTACTCTTTGAGCAGTTGAATTACCAGATACAAAAGCAGCCATCCGGTTTCTGGTTTTATTTACAGTGTCAAAGAAATAAAGTTGTGCATATCTTGGTTGATCTCCTTCAACAGGTAACAAAGAACTAATTCGACGGTAATTTTGGCCACTTATTCTAAATGTATATAAATTCCTGCCCTGGTTCACAGAGTGATCTATCTTTGCTCCAAAAGATGTGAAACAGAACATACTATTGTAAGTCCTAATATTATCTTTAAATTTTGATGTCCCAGGTTGATCATAATCCAGCAATGTCTTCAGAGGTTCCGGAGCATCCAACAATTTTGGTTATAAAACTTTTCCTTCCTGACAACACGTTGCAAATGTATGGTAACCCTCCAGCTTTGTATTTTTACACCTTTCTTCGTACCACATTAATGCATTACAATTGGTACATATATATGTTGGTGGTCCGAAATCAAGACATGCTACATGGACACCTTCAATTGTAGAATAAACCTTATTAGTTTCTCATAAAAAGGTGCATGTTTAATATTTCAGGTATGAAAAAGATTCAAGATGTCAAGTATTTGATATATTACTGCTAATTTAGTTTGTATGAATATGTATTTTTTACCTGATGAAGTGAAACCTGACATCTGACGCGTTCTCTTTTTTATTCCTATAAATAACTTAATATTAGATATGGTTGATCATTAAATAGAATTTGTGCTTTTCATTTTATTTTTTACCTGATCTTTTAGGTTTTTTTTGTTGATGTTTCTTCATTATGTGAAGCACCAGATTTACTCCTTTTACCTAGAAATAAATATGAGGGTGATACAATATATATCAGTAGGAAGTTTCTTAAGTTAAACTCGTAAAAGCATCATACTTGAGCCCACACACACACACACACACACATATATATATATATCACACACTTTTGGACTTTTACTTATATATCTTGTATTTGAACATCACCCGATTGCTTTTTGCTTTTTCTAGTTACGCCCTGAGTAGGTTCTTTTCTTTTGCGAGCGTTGACACCCTTTTTAGGAGAAGTAGTACAAACTCCACTTTGTATTCTTTTGTGACTTGTAGTGGTTAGGTTGCTTGGCCCGGCTTGTGCTCCCTGCTCTTCTGAATTGTGAACTGAGATTTGTAGTGGGTTTAATTATTCATAACAGCATAGGTACCCACATATAACTTTATTAAAAACATAAAGAAGAATTTCATTTATACCCTTTGTATTTGGTTTTCTTTTGTGAACTGTCTTATCCGTTTTGCGCATAGCATGAGCGAAGTTATTTGACCTGGTTTGTGCTCTCTGGTCTACTGTATCATGGACTGGGATTGAACATGGGTCTAATTATTCTTAATAAGATTAGAAACGTATATAGGTTTATCGAAAATACAAACGCAGATTACGCATAAAATTGTTACAATTTGATATACAATAAAAGCACATTACCTTGTACTTGATTTTTTTCCGGTTGAAGATTATTGTTTGTTACCTTTAGACTCCAATATTTTTGTAAACTTCCATTAGGTGCAATGAAATTACCGGAATGCAAATCTATTGGGTTCTTAACACTATTTGTAGTTGGATCTATTTGTGTATTAGTTACTTGCAGTCCACAATATGTTTGAATCTTTCCATCACTGATTACATTTGTACATCTATGAATCCTTATTAGGCCATCTTCTGTTACAGCTTTGAAAATGTTAGCATCCTTTGAGTTTCCTGTACCTCAGCTAAATTACTTAGTATCACATGTATGAATAGAAACACTACTAGTTATAAGATTGATGAGATAACATACATACTACATACCATGATCTACAATCTTATTGTTAGTTATCGATAACGTGTAAAATGTTTGAATTCTTCCACATTTAGTGGTGTTTATACCATATTGTGTTTGTAAGTTTGGAAAACAGGGAATATCTTTTCTTAAAACACCTGCATTGTTTTTCTTCATATTAATCCTGGTTTATCTTCCTATGTTGTTGGGTGAGGATATATATAAGAAATCAAAAGGATACTGAAGAGACATATATGTATAGGTAAGAAGTTAAATGGAGAAATATAATTATTCATATTATCGTTTTTTATCATCATTAAGATCAACATTATTATTATTTGTTAATATTAGTAGAGGTAAAGAGATATAGACAGGTGAGAATTTGAATAGATAGATGACATTAATTGTGCTAATTTTATTATTAGTTAGATGTCGTAGGTTTTGTTATAGGAATATATACCTTATATTATATTTTACTCTTTATTTAGAATCATCCTATGAAAAAGAAAAGTTATAAATAAACAAATGTTTCAATAAATAGTAAAGTAACTGAACTCAGTAATTAATATACATTAGAACTGTAAAGGTGTTTCTTATGAGAATATATAATAAGAACCTTATTGTTAGATGCAGCACCCTTAAGTGATTTTAGCACACTAAAAACTGATCATCACAACATGACACATTTGGAAGCCTGGGATTTCAACAAAGAAAGCCAGTCTTATGTATTTACCCTAAATAACAGTGAAAAGAGGCAAGTAAAAACAATTGTAGAAGTGTTAGAGATGGAAGAAAGTATTTTGAAAGACATCCTTCTTATGAATGTCCTAACTTAGAACGACTGTTGGGAAGCATGTAGGTTGATTGCTGCTTTGAGGAGGAGATTCAACCTGCTTGCTGATGACATTGTGGATTTTAATGATCCACGTGAAGAGATTGTCGACCCAACCTCTATAATAACAGGTTGGATATTACTTGAGACACTGAACATGGTTGAAGTATTCTCTGCGGCTGGGTTTTCTTCTTTTCATGGAGTTTTTGAAATTATGAGTTCAGTAGATGTGGAATGGTTATGTAAACTTCTGCAAGCTGGATGCATACATCCAATGCCAACTCTGTTGCAGATTCAGTTTCAGCAGAATCTCCAGGAACGCATTGTTGCACTAAGGGATTCAGATAGATTGGCAGCTGTTCCTGATGGTGAAGAAGATGTTTAGTCACTAAATGGAGGTATGATGATGATTGACGATAGTCATATGTTAGATAATAAGCCTAACACATAATTCTCGGATTGAATTAATAGTGATTTTTGGCTAAGGTTTTGTTTTATAAGATATTGATGTTATATCTATTATTATCATTAAAATAAAAAGAAAAAACTACTGCCTTCAAAAAGGGAAATAACTTAATTTGATTCTATGTCAAAAACTGGAAATGGAGAACATGTAGATTTAGTAAAGGTAATGCAACTTAATTTTTAGAATACAAACTAAAAGTTGTTTAAAATAAGATGAGCCATAGATCTATACTCACTGTCAGTATACAATCACGGAAACTTGATTTTTTTTTCTTTTACTTGTGAGTATAGCTGGTAAGATCAATCTGAAATCAATTATATGTGTAATTGACTTGACACAAATCTCAAATATGCAGACTGTTTTTTTGTTCCATGTAATACTCATTCCACCTAAAACTGCATATTCTATTCTTTAGTGCTCTGAAACCCATGATGAATTATATGTTTATGTACCAAAAACATCTTACCTAGGTTGACTCAAGTAATGTTCTTCTTTACCTGCTTTTTGTCATGTAAATACATGCAATCATATAACGGATTTCATGCTTTCACTGTTTGAAAGCTTCAAATATGAACCAAGGTTAAAACAAAAGGAAAGTATGACATAATGAATACATAATGAACCATGTTGATACTAATTGCATATTCAATTCATGTGAACCAAGGTTAAAACAAAAGAAACGTATCACATAATGGAGACACACTAGCTATATATAAGTCAACTTTTTATTAGAATGGAGTCTTGACAAAGATGATGTTGAAAACCAAACATCGGAAAGCAACCGAAGTAGTAACATAATATAAAGGAAAAGCAAATAAACTTGTGAGAGATGCATCCCAAATGAACCATGGGAATGAAACAAAATCTCAACAAATAAGATCCAAAAAGACTGGGAAACCATTTTTATGACTCTCAAAAACATAAAAATAAAAAACAGAATTAAAATGACTTGATAGTTATAAGAGGATGAGCTTTTCATAGACTTCAACAATCAAGCCTGCTCATTATCAACTTCCAAATTCTCTTCAGAATCATCATTCCCATCCGACTCTGAGTCAACAATAATTCTGCACAGACCATTAAAAAATAGCTTAGTCCATACACCAAATTAGTTAACAAAACCTAAGAATGATCTGATGTGTACCTTCCTTTCTTTAGCTTATGAGGTGATTGGTTCGATTCTTCAAAAACATCATCAACCAAGGTTGCATCAACTTCTTCTGCATTTCCCTCATCTGCATGTATTTGAAGAGTACCAGAAAGCCTAGTATCATCCAATTGCAGCACTGACTTGTTCTTCCCAGTAGGCAAACCCACAATGCCAGAATCACTTACACGACTAATATCATTTAGTAATCCCAGAATATATTAGAATGATGAATGCACTTCGATATAAAAGTAAGGTAGATAATACTTACGGTTTACGTTTTTTTGTTTCACGGGTCTTCAATGGAGTGGGCACACCAATTGGGTCTTTAACAGCACTAGAAGATGTCTCCAAAATTACCTTAGAAACATCATGGTTACTACTACCGGCTCCCAATAGCAGGGGATCTGGGCCAGGCAAAATTACCCGGGTACAGTTAAATGCTTCATAATTCCCAACACAATAATACGTGAGGCCTGGTATCTCAAATGTATGCCTTGAACCAATCAACTGCTGCAAAGCAGGTGGGAGAACATTATCCTCAGATTCATCCTGTAATAAGTTTTAAAGGTTGAAAATAGATATCAATTTTTAAGATCAAAATAAACATAATAACGACAATGCACTAAAAGATTCAAACATGTACCTGCAACTCTTCTTCCATCAACGACCTTGCTGTTCGTTTGAGAAGTGTTTCAGCTGGATCATCAAATAAAGTAACAACAGTTGTCGCCGTCTCATCCTTAATATCCAATTGCAACTTAAACCTAATTTTTTTTCACCGATAAACAATCTCAATCTTATTACTTAAAACCAAAAAGTTCTTTTAAGAATATCTAAGCATGTTGTTGTTCTTCAACAAATATATACACAACTACAATAATCACCTGAAACGGGGATATAAAACGGTCTGCTTACAGCCTTCACATTTGAAGCCACTCTCATCTCTTGTCAAACCTTTTCGGCATCTACCGGAGCCATAAAGAAAAGGTTATTAAGAAAGTTACTGATCTTTTCCCACATCTATCTCAAAATGTTGCAACACCTCAACTCTATAATTAATTAAGTATTGTCTTCTCACCATCAAATTATATATTTTCCACTAAAGCATGTGTCAAATGGATTTGTCAGGCTTTGCCTTGGTGAATGGTCTGATCATGGTGAAAGGACAGGAGGATGTTATGCATGCAATCGTTATGAAGCAGCAAAACAAGAGAGAGTGGTATGCTAATATAAAACTATTGTTGCAAAGTATAATATATGCATATTCCCGGGACTAATTGTTTGTAAATGCTTATCATTTTTTATGCCTGCAGTATGATGACACGGAAAAGCGTCCGGAGATGGCCAAAAACTCATTTGAAAGATACACTCATTACTATGAAATATGGGCTACAAACCAATCGGTGAGCTTTATCTTCTTAGTGAAGATTGTATTTGGAATCTGGATGAAAGTAGTTGCAATTTCAACTAAGAATCATTTATGTGATGAATAATATGAACACTTCCTATTATCTAACGTTTTGTAACTGTTTGCTGCTTTGCTGTATAGACAGAAGGCTTTGGCAGATTTAGACATAGTTTCAGATTTAAACATAGATTTAAACATAGTTTTAGAAATAGTACACCTAGCTACCATCATATAGCCATAAAGAAAAGGTTATTAAGAAACTTACTGATCTTTTCCCACATCTGACTCAAAATGTTGCAACACCTTAGTTTCATCTGCCGTCATCCGTTTCTCAACATCAACCACCCGATCCAAGTATGGTGACTTACATGTGTCTGCATTCTTTGTCGCGCGCTTCCTACCTTCTCGTTCAATATTGACCCCCTTATTTTGCCTCGCTTCCATAGTAACATCTTTCCGTACACTGGATTTTGACACTACCTTCTGGTTTCGAGCACATTCATCGAACTCTTGTGTAAGCCCCAAACTGAATGAAGGAATTGGTTGATCCTTGTTTACGCCTAAGTCAGTAGGTCCTGTCCTTTTCCCTTCACAACCGGAGTACACCACAGCCCTCTCGATGCCTGTCTTCGGGAATTTCTCAAAACTTCTTTCAATTTCTTCTAACACGAGTGGATCCTTCCAAAATTGGCTTTCTAATGGATCATGTGTATCCGGTGCTATTGTTGCCTCATTCTCGTTAGTCTCTATGTTGCCTACTTCTCCACCATTACCAGCTGTCACCTCTCGTCCTGCTTTCTGCCCACTTGCACATTTCCCCATAGGCCAACATTCCTGATTTGGTGTTTTGCACACTTCTTTCCCCCTCCCCTCATTATCACTCGGTCCGCATTTTACCCTTTTCACAGAACTGGAAGCTCCAACCCCACTTTCATTCATGTGTTTCGTAGACCCTATAGTCCCTGCACTGGTTTCAAAACAGTTCTTTGTGTTGTTGTTCGATGTTTTAAACGTATCTGCATCCCTCATTTTATCGCCTTCAAACACACCTTCCATCTTCAGACCCAATTCCGTTATCTTATCATTACCCAGATACTTTTCCAACGCCTCCCTAGTAGTCGCTTGCAAATGCTTTTTGTTTCTCAACAGCATTTCATAAAGGGTGTCAATTTTGTGCACATACCCCTGCAAATTACCATTAATGCGTGTAAGTCAGTTTTAATTAATAAACGTCACACTTTCTTTACTTATAACACATAAAAAAATAAATGTAAACTGCATATTCCACTTTTACACACCGTATTCTAACCAGTCAAGCAAGGAAAATATACCTCACAATCAGTTGGTTTATACGCGTACATCCCAATTGCTTGGGTATCAGAATTTGTGTCATCACTAAGATTGGCCTCATTGCTGTCAGCCACCCCTTCAAATGATTTCCGCATTTCAACTAACCCAAACCCACCAGAATCAATTTCAGCGCGCTCTCTGCGTTTCAGCGTCTCAGTGTTCCAAGATAAAGTAGCTGGTCTCCGTCTTGCAACATCAAACAAACTGCATTTTGTTGCGTCAACATATATTAACTGCATACATATGTAACAAGGGCATGTGTTAAATCGTCGGTACATAGTTGTAAAGTGCTCATTCAAAGAAATGTGTACAAATAACATGTAAGCTTATTTTGTTTAGTTTTGAATGAAAACATACCGTTAGAAGTGTCCAAGGTCCCGCATAATGTGTTTTGCTGTTTGCAGGCTTCCACTTTTTTTTACAATTTTTCAGGGAGTCCAACAAGAACTGACACCAATCGATATTCTTAAAGTCGGTGTCCCGTCGTATGTGTTCCAAAATGCTCAAATCACACTTCGTCCGGGTAATAGTTCCCCCCATTAAGGTAGCAAACAACACTATGAAGTTGATTTTGAAATTCCAATCCGCCGTTTCAGACACGACAATTCTGTCCTTCAGTTCCATAGGAGTAACTTTGTTCTCGACATTTTGTTGCTTCCACTCGTGCACAACAGTACCTTCACCAGTTTCACTCACAACGGTTTGCAGCTTCACACCCCCCAAGGTAATCCCAACATTTCATGTACCAATTGTGATGTCACTTCGATCACTCTATTATTTACCTTTATTGTGAGCTTCTTATCGTCAAATGAATTCACCACATGGTATGCTAGCTTAGATGGGAGATCAGCTATGTCAAATGCTAACATCTTACCAAATCCCATGTCAACAACACATTTATGTTGGCTTGTACTCAGACCCTGAATCGCGTGATTCAACGAGTTAGGAGATGACCTGTTTCTAAGTGTAAGGTAGATTTTCTTCACTACCTTTTGCACAGGTGTATTTTTGTTTACCGCCTCGTCACCCTGTTGTTCCTTTTCCATTTGTTTAACATCCCTGACCAACATTTTTAGCCTTGGCGACTTTCTAACACTTTGCTCCTCACCATCCATCACTTCCTTATCCTTCAGCTTTCCTCCTTTTTGTTTCATACTCAATTTGTTGCTTCGGTTCCCATCCACTGTCCCACTTTCTTTCCTTTTAATACCCCTTCCTTTGTTTTCGCTATCTGCTCGAATTCCTTTCCCTTTACTCCATATGCCTTTTTTTCTTGCCACTTGTTGTTGTTCCATAAATGGTAGTTCTTGCACATCTGATCACAATGTCACATTAATTTAAAAACCAATTTAACATGTAGGTTACATCCCAAATTAACATATGTATCAGAATTTACAAAATAGAAAACAATTAAAACGTACACAATTGCATACCATAACTTTCTAACATTGATGTACATTAAAAGGACACATATGCTCACATTTTCAAGAAAAAAACACATGATAAAGTTACGCCTAATGCCTAACCAACTCTATTTCATACCTTGTGTGTTTTGCATACACATATGCACCACATGTTCATTCTCTCACCCAAATAAAATTAACCGACTCCGCAAGCAGATGTTAATCACACAATTTCTACTGGAACACATATGTTAACAGCCATCGGTATTATGGGATCAACAACACGAACACACATGTTATAAATTAAAGGAACCCATGAACAGAAGCATTTGGGTAAAGGCAACATAATTTATCAAAGAAACACGCATGTTATCACTAGCTATAAACAAATACCCGAACACAAATGTTATAAACTACATGAACATGTGTTCAGATTTTTTAGGGTTAAAAAAGATATAACATAAACAACCAAACACTGGTGTCACTCCCATCAAACAAACATAAGATATCACTTACAATAACAATTTACCTAATTAATAATAAACAACAAAAATCTATTAAAAAAACCATATACAGTTTTATTTAATGTACCTTCATCGGAATCCACAGTTAAATCAAGCGTCGTTTCCTTCTTATTGGTGTACTTGCTAAATGATTTCGCCATCATTATTCTCTCACTCCTTCGTACTGTAATTTTCAATGAATGAAACATGAACACAATTAGAACATAATAATAATGGAACACACATACACCACCAGAAATTTTAATAATTTAAAATAAATAATAAAAAAAAAATTAGGGTTAGAAATTACCTTTCTTATTACTCATTATAGAGTTTGTGAAACCTAATACTTATACTATGAATCGATCCCGAAATATTAGAAGCAAACACATGTACCACGGAATTATAGCTTCAATCGTTGATTTTCTGTTGATTTTTGAATTAGATAGACGCTTCATAGACTGGATTTAGAGGAGCAGATATTTCCGGCGTGAATTTTTGGATGGAGCACAAGGGACACTTTTTTTTTGGTTTTTCTTTTTATTAATATTGCCGAACGTACCCTTTCACTATTTTTTTCATCACGTCGATTACATAAATTTTCAAAAAATACCCCTGACTATTATTATCCATTGATTAGTTGATCTAATGGCCTATATTTAGTTCTCGCGGTTCTCGACCTTTTGATGGTTCTCACTTTAACTGCTCTCTCTCTTTCTCTCTCTCTCTCTCTATATATATATATAGAGAGAGATATACTAGATATTTTACCCCGCGCGATGCGCGGCTAGTTAAAAAGGTTATTTTATGCATTAATAAATAGCTATTCTATAGGCTTATTATGTTGAAATTGATTATGTTATAGTTAATGGTTAATTCTTAGATTACTCTGGTCATCTTTTGTCTTTTCTGACATGTCGATATCACAGTCACTAAACCTACTATAGTGATTACACACCAACATTTAACTTAAGGTATTTTGATATCATCAACAAATTAAACGTAAATCGATAATGTAGCATGATATCTATATATTCATCAAACGAAATAATATATACAAAGTAAAAAAACTAAACATGACAAAAATTTAGTCATATAAAATACACATAAATACAATACGAATAAGTAAAAAACTAATAAGATAAATAAGAGAAAATCATTATAGTTTTTGCTTTCAGTTATGCTGAAAAGATGGAGAAAAAACCTTATGTAGTGATGGGAAAAAATAATCCTAAACACAATTAGGAAATAAAGTATTTTATCTCCAACAATTAAGAAATCCATTCGTAAAACTCAAAATAACTACTATTATCATTATAAAATAGACATTTTTTGTGGCTAGAATAACCAATTTTGGTTAAGGTTTCGGCCAAGAGAACGAAGGAGAAACAACAAAATTGTTTGCTCGTGTGTAACCTAATAATATTTTTAAAAAAATTTTAAAATTTGATATAGTCTTCAAAGTTGTATATATTTTAATAAATAATATTATTTATGTCAAATATCATTGCCAAATTAATAGATGTATTGGACGTCTTTTTGTGTATATAGTTTTGATTTAATAATTTATGTTATATTCAATAAAATAAATTACTTGGTTTGAGAATAAATAGAGGTTATAAGATAAATTTTGTAAAAAAAGTATGGAGATGCCATGTAGGATAGAATCCTATGTGGCAATGTTTAAAGCTAGCTTTAGGTTGAAAGAAGGATTTAAAAGGCTAGGATTTTTACTGTTTTAATATATATATATATTTATATATAGATTGGGATACGACAGAAGAATAACTTTATAAATTAAAAACCAATTGAAAAATACTTCATGATTATGATAAATTAACAACGAAGAAAACTGTGAAACATAATATATGTATAGATAGATTATTATAAAGGGCTATGTAATTTGAGGTGTACGTGTTGAACGTAATATATATAGTTTGATTATGAAGTGTATATAGTAAATAGAAAATGATAAAAAAAGAAAGAAAAGGTACTAAAATATCATGGATTATGAGTCATGAATTATGAAGTGTATATAAATAGCCAACCACGGCACCACGTAATGGATATAATTGCTTCTAATAACTCTAAGAATTTTGTAAAGTTGACACACTGATTAACTACATAATCTTTAAATCTTCAATATTAAGAGAATACACATCAATCGCTCAATATATATTTTGGTCTTTCTGATACGAAGGATATTGACTGAAAAATGGTATAAAGACGAATTAATGTATTTTGTTTCCGTAGTAACTCAAATTTTCTATGCTTCTCAACTTACTAATAGGAATAATTTTACTACTGTATTAATTAGGAACAATGAAAATAATAGCTAGTTGGTCAATGATTTGGTTGGTTAGTTGTCAAAAAGTTTACTATTTTCAAACACTTTAACTTTTTAGTATGTTCTATTCAATTACAATATCACATGTATGTGGTTATCAAACCATGTATGTGGTTATCAAACCAAGTGGACTCATTTAGACATTTAGTTATGTGATATATACTTTCTTCACCTAAAAGATATTCAGAAAGCAATTTAAAAAATGCAAGAATATGGAAAAAGTTGGTGGCAGCAACATGGAAAATGATAGTATGCATGACTAATCAAGAAATTGATTGATTATTAGTTTACTACCAATATAATTTAATGATAACACAAAACAAATTAGAATGAGTCAATCTAATAAGACTTTTATTGTTTTTCATTCTAAACAAAACCGACATTAACTAATAGGCAGATGATCACTATAATATCAACTAGATTATACCGACAAGGACACCATAACTAAAAGTAATCGCTAATTACTTATTATGAGTGTTATCTTATCAAATCATATATAAGACCAAATAAATGTAATAAAAGATATTAAGATTTAACACTTTATAGAAGTTTTTTGGGTAAAAAGTTACCCCTTGTTCATGTCACTATAGAAGTTGATTGTACATTTGTACATTTACCAATAAATTTTACCATAAGACTAAACTGATTCTTAATGATATTATACTCTTTTTATGTGTGTAAAGTTTGAAAGAAACATAATATAATGTAGATTTTAGAAAAAGAGAAAAGAGAAGATAATTAAGATAAGCTCAAAACATAACAAAGTGAAAAGATATTATTAAACAATATGTTTATTTTCATTTGCATATTCTTTGTTAAATAGTAAGTCATGTGATGCTTAATGCGCATGTTGATATACAAGCGTCTCCTATCGGATATGATGTTGAAATGTGTAACAGTGTAAGCCTTGTATGACAATAAATAATCTCATTAAAATGATAGAAGTTGATATGCAAATTGCTTTATTTCTAGCTATGTGATGACTTATACTTTCTTAATTATATTCGATTTTTATATCCAAATTATTATGTTCATGACTGAAATTCAAATTTTATTCACGCGTTCTATATTTTTTATCGAGCATTGTAAAGTTCGTGATATAGATAGACTACAACGATGTTATGAACAAGAAAACTAACAGATGTATAATTTGTCAATATCATCATAACGTGCGAGTTTTCCACTAGCTAGTTATATCATATAATGATTGTTATGTTATTTTTCTGAAATGTAAACTTTTACAAAACTAAATGGAGCTCAAAACGAACTCTCTAAAGATTACAATGTCAAGAGAGAGTTGAAAAGCCATTCATCGCATCTAATACATAATCTACAAAACTAAATATTTCACATACTAGTGCTTAATTGACATTAAGATATTAATTATATATATAATCATATCTCAATTTATGTACGTTGTTGTATAGCTACTATTTTCTATTATTTTATATTGGTTTAGTAACATATTTCTTCATATACCCAACTTTAAGTTTATATCTTTCTTAATGAAAGCATTTTGTTCATAACAAAATTTTAACTTATAAGATCTCAAAATCTTAAATCTTTTCAAATATCAATTCATCTATTAATAATTGATATATATATATATACACTAAAAGACTTACGTCTTTCCCAAAAGTGATTTTTTCAATTATATTCTGACTATTTTCTCATAATATGGGGTGGCACCCAAGTTTTCTCATGATATTTTCTCAAGAAAACTAGATATATTTTCTCTGAAAACTTTAAGAAAGAGGCTTGGAGGAAAGGTCGGCCATTTATTTCAATTGGCCAATCAAAATGCAAAGTAAAGGTTTTCTGTTTTGTCTTTTATATTTCAAAGTAATAAAATATTAGATAAATATAAAGAAGATGTCAAAAAGAAATACGGTTGGTCTTTTCTTCTAAAATGTAAAAATGATAATATGATAATGACAAAAAAGTAATAAATGTAAGAAAAAGGTTGAGTTGAAAACTAAAAGATCTAATAATCACATCGATAATTTTTTTTTTAAACGATAATATATTAAAATAAAGGCCATTAGCGAAGCACTAGATGTCCAAAGAGTACAATACAAAAAACCAAAATAGAAAACAACTAGAATATCTAAATCAAACGCAGACCGAGCCACTAGTTATCACACCTTGGTGTTTTTGATATACTCCCATATAAGCCCAAGGAAAACACGACGGATTAGGAAACAAGAAGTAGACAGTTGAGCCATTCTATCCAAGAGATTCGTTTCGGTTTGCACCTACCAGAATACCACATAAATAACTGAGTGATGATAAGGTCCATAAGAAACTCCTTGCGATGACACCCGGCCATTGTTGAAAACCACCTCGTTACGGTACTTCCAGATCGATCAGCAGCCACAACATAAAATGGCT
Organism: Erigeron canadensis; assembly: GCF_010389155.1. Taxonomy (NCBI): domain Eukaryota; kingdom Viridiplantae; phylum Streptophyta; class Magnoliopsida; order Asterales; family Asteraceae; genus Erigeron; species Erigeron canadensis. The sequence continues at coordinate 21,896,453 of NC_057762.1, read as the reverse complement.
TCAATAATTTCCTTTTTCTCTTTTGAAACCCGCATATTGTCGAATGTCGACATATTGGAAAATATCAGTAGGCCCATTAAGAGGAATGGGAGCAATCTGGAGCCAATTTGCAATTAAATTCCAAATCTTATCACGCGTAATACGCGAGTAAATATATTTTTATACTTTTATATATCAAAAATACAATTTTATTAATTAATAAATAACAAATTAAAATATTCAATTTGAATTTATTAACATTTATTTTTTTGACCTTGATAATTTCACAAACACTTATTGTTTTGCTCATTAAGTATTACTGATTCAATAAATTATTCAATGCCAAAATTTATTACTTATCCATGTCATCACAAATATCTTGATATCATTCGGATTTCCATGTCATATCATAAAAAATATCACACATCACACATTCTTTAGATGGTGCCAAGCCATACAACCTTTGAAACCGATTGCGAGATTGCCACCATCAAGCCAATGATCATTCCAGAATCTTGTCTTATTTTCACTCCCAACTATTTTTTAATAACATCTTAAGGGGGGTTTAGCAATTGAGTGTGCCTCAGAGAATGAGAAACATATATTTGCCATATATTATTTACCATTTGTTTTACACAGGAGCGCATACTCAGAACTATGAATCACATTGATGATTTTAAACCTAACGACAATCGGATATGTCATATCCATTTGTACATATCAATACTAAATTAAGAGTATCCATACCACCAAAACCTAAACCACCCACTTTTTACCTAACAATCGTTTTCCTGGAGATCCATTACATTTTATTTTCCGAGTTCGACCCCCTCCTCCATTACTCTTTCCACACAAAAAAAATGAAGTTGTGATCTTTATCAATTGAAATAGATAAAAATAATACGAGTATATCTTAAATACTTTGAATTGTCAAGTTAGAATCCATCATAGGCAACACATTAGTATTGAGTTTAGATTTTATTCTATATTAACTTTGCAAATTTATGAAATATAACCATAGATGGAGTGCCCACTCCAATTTCGATACAATAAAAAATTTTAAGGGTATATTTGTAATTTTGTTCCTACAAAATATTAATAAATAAAAAATACATACAAATATTGACTTTGTTGTACATCACTAGGTTGGAAACATTAGGTTTTAGATAAATCTCTCTATATGTAGAGTTAAAATTTTGAATTGTTTTGATTTTTAATAGAATAGAAAAAAAAGGTTGGAAAAAGGGTTTTTTCTTTGTTTGGGTAAATGTACAATTCATTGATAATATAGTTGTATATAAAAACCTTTTTTTTTTTTCAAATTCTTTTATAATAGTAATCACAATAGTCATGCATATTTACAAGCTAAATTATATATCATTAATTCCATAATTCATTTTATGTTGTTTAATAGAGCGCAACTTTTCCGTCACCACATGCTCTAATATTGCAGATCAATGTTAAAGGTTGACATTTTCAAAGCTATCACTCACCTAAGCTAAACGTTTGTTTTAAAATTGTCTTGACTTTTATTTTGTTTCTAAATACGTCATATATATTTAATTATACTATATTATGTAGTACTTAAAATTGTCATGAGTTTTACGAGTCGAGTCACGTTCCGAGTCACGAATAAAAAACATTGTAGTACTTAAAACCGTCATAACTTTTACGAGTCGAGTCACGTTCCGAGTCACGAATAAAAAACATGTTTTCGACTCGACTCAAAAGTTACGAGTGTACAACGACTCAAAAGTTACGAGCGTACAACTATGCAATAGTCCATCCCATAACATGTTTTTTAATAATGGTTAGTAGTAGCATTCAACACCTAGCTTACAGTGTCACTCAATTGAACAAAATACAGAATTTAAACAAGAAAACCTTCACTACCCTACATGTCAATTGAACAAAATACAGAATTTAAACCAGAAAGCCTTCACTACCCTACATGTTGCAAGTAGGTAACTATCAATCTAACTCAAGTGGATACCCCACAACATATTTTAATTACAAGAAAAGTAAAATATAAAACTCGTAAATAACACCCTTATTAACCAAAAAACACGGAGTGACCATATATCATGTCATAACATGTAAATTTTGATCCATATATACTATTCACATTATCTATATAAAAAAAACTGTAAAACTGTCGAAATCTTTGAGCTAAAAACAAAGAATTCGCAAAATAAAATCTTCTTAAAGTTAAGCTAGATAATACTACTCAAACGACATTGCATTCACTTAAAAAGTCAAGATATGCATTCAAAAAGTCAAGATATGCATTCAAATCAAGCAAGCTAATGTTTTCAGCCACTTCATCGTTATGCACAAGTAAAACTTGAAGGATCGTGTGTCCTAATGATCCGCAATCTCAAATTTGGAAAGAAATTGTTCATCTTTTCTTTTTCTTTCTTATTAGTATATTTTTTAGTTTGGAGTCGTAGAACCATGAGCTCAAATAACGTATTGTATTCAATCATAAGTTTCATAATAATAGAATTAACAATAAATTGAATATGCATGATTTATATACTTTTGAAAAAAAAAAAAAATGTTCTCAACGACTAAACAAATTTAAGAAATTATATATGAAATGCATAGATAATGATAATGAAATGAGTCTTCAACTTGAAAAGGAAAGTGAAAAAAGTTATGGCGGTGAAATATTAACTTACATCAAATTCTTAAATTCGTCAAATCAAGATATACCATCTAAGGTTGTGTTTGAAACAACCGAATGGAATGATTCAGCACCAAATGTTGAACCGGTCAACATTCCATCTGTTTGTTAAGTTGTGCTGAACACTGAACGATGCTGAATGAAGGGGAAAAAAATTTCTGAACCGTTCCACCTCTAAACCCTCTCTTAACCATTCCTTATCAAACTTTTCCACTAGGGATAAGTATCCTGGAATGTAACAAACTTTGGACGAATGTCTATAGTAGGAAATAACTAAAGTTTTGTGTATTGTTTGTACACAACTTTAAAAAATGTTTATTGTATGTAAGAAAACATACGTGACAACCATATAGAGGTGTCATTTGTCTGATTTTAATTGGTTGAATACATTTTTGGGTTTACTTTCCTGGAATGTAAGAAACTTTGAACAAATGTCTATAGTAGGAAATAACTAAAGTTGTGTGTATTGTATGTAAACAACTCGAAATAATGTTTATTGTATGTAAGAATTTCTTTTCAACCAATTAAAATCTGACAAGTGGCACCTGTATATAGTTGCCACATATGTTTTCTTACATATAATAAACATTTTTTCGAGTTGCTTACATACAATACACACAACTTTAGTTTTTTCCTACGATAGACATTTGGTCAAAGATAGTTACATTCTAGGAAACTAATCCCTATATTTTCTTACATACAATACACACAACTTTAGTTATTTCCTATTATAAACATTCGTTCAAAGTTTGTTACATTACAAGATACTTATCGCTTTCCTCTACTACCCTCCCTTCTAGCACCACTATTTCCAATCAGATTTTTCCTTCCATCTACTACTTCGATACTTCGATGCTCACCAAGGTATGTTTCTCTAATCTCTTTTCCTTTTATTTCTTTTTTATATTACTTTCATTCACTCTTTTCTTCTTATTTATTTTCTCTACTACTCTCATCCATTTTTTATTATTATTATTGAAATAGGTAATAACACTTGATCCGTTTGTTCTTTTGAATGAAGGTATGGTACACAAATTCAATTTTCTTATTGATTATTTTTTTTATATACGAACTTCTTTTATTATTTCTACTATTATTATTGTCAGGATTCAATACTTTTGATTAACTGTTGATATTTGTGACATATTTTTTTGATGAATTAGTAGGTTGTTAGTATTATATAAATTGTTTAATGAGATAAAGTATATTTTTTTTTCTTCTTATCTATTGTAGTAGAATGTTTGTTACAGAGCAGTAGCAAAAGAACTTGTATTCGCGTCGTATTTTCCATTACTTGTTTAGAAACATATTTGCTTAGGAAATTTATTTGTTTAATGGTTATTAGGATCTATCTCTTGAGAATAAATTGCTAGAATATATTTATGTATAAATCATGTTGGAGAATCTTTGAAACATTTTGACCAAAGTTTTGGCTATACTGTAACACCCCAATGTTTTTAAGGTAAAAGAAATTAACCCCTTTTCATAGTTTTGACATTTAATTAGTTTTCTAGCATTTTATTTGTAGTTATGGGGTTAATTTAGTTGAAAATTTAGCGGATAACGGGTAAAATACCCATAAATTTGAGAGATGGGGCGTGACATCTCCAAAGAGTGCCAGCCATCTATTTTGGCTTATGACTCACCTCCCATTTCTTTTTCTTCACACTCCTTTCATGCATTCTATCTAATTCTTTCAAAATTAAAGGTAAATCATCTCAAGTTCAAGGAAGAATTTATAGTAATAATCATCACCATCATATAATCTTCATTCAAGAATTCAAAAGTTAGGGTTTGTGGGTTTTGTGGTGGTGGCCGAAAATTGAGAGAAAAAGGGGGAATGAATTGTGAATTGAAAACCCTAATCTATTGTCTTCCATTGTTGAGGTATTGATTTCCCTTAATTTAGTTTTTATCTTTCTTTTGAAATTAGGGTTATTGGAGTGAGCCAATTTGGGAGTTTTTGCTAGAATTTAAATTATGGTTAATTTTCCCCAATACCTTAGATAACCTAGTTTGTCATTGAGTTATGTGTTGAGTTGATTATGAAATTGATAAGCTTTTGTGATAATTTTGATTTATGAGAAAGTTGAGTTCTTACTAGTTTTTGAAATAATGATGATGATGGTAGATTGAGATACCTAGTATTATTGTTGAAAATAAAAGAGACTAGGTTGGGTTTAGAAAAGGCTAGTGATTGAGTATGACTAGGTTGAGCTAGTCAAGTTGTGAATGTAAGCTTATGCACTTTTATGATATGATCATAGGTTGAAGCTTGTTTGTGCATTATCGTTTTAGCGTTATTATTCAAGTGGTGGAGGAGGTGAGTATATTTGCATACCTTTATGTATACGTTGGGTCAATTGACCACATTATGTTAAAGTTTGTTTATCCATGTGTGGTAATTGATTTAGCGTAGGCTCATTTTAGGGCATAGTTGTTATGAGGCCTAAGAATCCCGATAGTTGATTTGTTATGAGGCCTAAGAACCTCCGGGGCCTAAGAATTCCGATAGTAGTTATTGTTATGATTGTTTAGCTTATATGGATCCATGTATAGCGTTTAGTGTGCAAGGTGAGCATGTAAATGTGGCATGACGGTGTCATAGGTTACATGTAATAGTCCTTGCACTTTGCCCTCCTTCGTGTTCATAAACGTATGCAAGTATATTTGCTAAGCCTTTGCTTATATTTTAGTTGTTTATCTTTTATAGGTAGTTCCGAAAGAAGGAACTAGTTGTTGAAGTAAAGCTTGAAGTGTTAGAATTAAAGATTTTTGCAAGACTTGGAGGTATTTAGGTCATTCATGGATGAATGACAATCTTTTGGTTAAAGGCTTAGAAATCCCTCCCCTCATGGCTCTTGGTACTTTTAGTTTTGAAGGTCGTACTTTTGCTTAATATCTGAAAATGATCAAGTGTAAAGTTTTTGGAAGTTTGTATAGTTGCATTTGGGTGAAAATGGTGTCAAAATGGGTAAATGACCCATTGTTCGTGTACATGAGATTTTAAACAAGTTAATGTTGTAATTATGTTTAAAATGTGTCTATATAGTTGTTGGTAATCTCTGAAATGTGTTTTAAGAAATTCGTTTTGAAATTTGAAGGTTGTAAGTTTGATCAAGTGTCGAAATGAGTTTAGGGTTGCTGATCTGGTGCCCACTGCGGCGCAGTGGGAGTGTGTCTAAACCCACTGCGGCGCAGTGGGGTTTTTCTCGCGCAGGTCCAAGGCTTTCCATTGCGGCGCAATGGGGAGTGCTTAACCCCACTGCGGCGCAGTGGAGGTGTGAAAAATTTTTTTTGTGTGTTTTTCGGTTTATCGAGTCTAGTTCTTTCATATAGCGAGACTCGTTTTGGTTATACCATTTCCTAAAATTGTTTTGCTTTTTGTTGAGAGTGCCGATTTTAGGAAACTCTGATTGGTATTGAAATTGGAGAGTTTTGCAAGTTGGATTAGGAATGCTGGAAGTAAGTTCGGACCGTTAGGTTGATTACAAAGAAGCTTTGTTGCTGAAAGCGGTCATGCGATTTGATGTCTGATATGTCCATTTATATATACATTCCCATATCATTTCTAAGTCGTTTTAAGCTTAATTATGTGCAAATTACATGTATATTCGATGTTTTGATGGTATTGTTAGTGATTTCAGGCTTAGAACAGGTATATTGGTTAGAAAGGGCATTTGGAAGGTTAAAAGATGCATTAGGATGGTTCTTGGACGAGTACGAGTGAAGACAAGTCGAAAAATACAAGTTTCGCAAGTTCTGACAATTTGTGCGGCGCACAGAAGGTTTATGTGGCGCACAAGAAGAAGGAATTTTGATCAAGGAATTTGGCAAAAGTTCATGTGCGACGCACAGGAGGGGCATGCAGCGCATATCAGGCGCCCCAAGAAAAGGAAAGTAAGGTTTGTGCGGCGCACAACCATTCTGTGCGGCACATAAACTAGGTCGGCAGATTTTCTTTTGAGATTTCACTATAAATACAAGACCACCCTCCCATTCAATATACATTCACTTCTAGTTGATTTTAGGGTTCTTTGAGACAATATTCAGCAGCTTTTTCGTCCACCAAGATCTAAGGGTTTCTCGTGAGTTTCAAGGCAGTCAAACGTCGATTTTCTTAGCTTTTCATTCTCTTTTGCACGTTGGTACAAGATATTTACTCTTTCTTTTACTATTTGTGACTTATTTATGATTATGTCTAGCTAAATAACTTCATCATCCAGTTAAATGAAGTGACACATTGAATAATGGTAGCATAATCTTTTGAATTCAAGTTGATTGTTAAACGTTTTGTCGTAATCTTAATATTTTGAGTTCTTATGCTCTTATCTACTGTTTTGTTGATAATGTATGAGTGATTTAGAGGTATCTAGCTTTAGGAGTACATTATTCTAGTCGATTGGGTACAATTGATAGGTGTTAACTTGTGGTAACAAGATAATAAACAACAATAGATAATAGAATTCAAAGTGTTAACTGTTTGGTAAAATCGATAGACAAGATTGTTTACAATAACAATACAAATTAGTCAATTTAGTAGGTCTTGATAGGGAAGGTGGTAACCGGAACTTAGGGGTCGAAAGATTGGTTAATGGGTCGGATAGGGTAATAAGCTAGGTGTGCAACTAGTGAGTTATTTGTTGTACCTCGTTATAAAATCAACAAGTTGAATTGGTTTTAATATAGATGAAACCTAAATAATGTGTGTCATGGAGTCGAAGTGGATGATCTTTTAATTCTATTTGATATACGACAATTCTCTTTTTGATAAATTCTTCGGAATTTCTAACTCTTTCAATTAACTAACTTTTTAATATAAAAACCAAGATGACGTGGTGTCTTTAAAAAACCAAACTCTTTTTAACTACTTAAAACTCGCTAGCTCTTTGTAGTCTCCGTGGAACGAACCTTTACTTACTTTAATCTATATTGCATACGGACGGGTCCACTGCCTGATTGTGTGTGGTATTCGATTCGGAGTATTTTAGTTTGTGATTTCGTAGTTGATCCTTTCTTGTACTCTCGTGCAAGAGAGTTACTTGTTTTCTTAGGTTAATTTTCGATTTTTAGTTTTAATTTTTCTGTTTTGTTTTGTTTTTGTAACTTGGTGCGTTTTACGGTTTTCTTTGTTTGTGTTTTCAGGTTTGTTTCTTAGTTGATGACTACAAGGGCTGCCGGTGTACCACTAGTAAGTCCTCAATCTAATCCGGGAAAGACGAAGAGACGTGGGAAGAAACCTTCTAAAACTGTTAACCTTTCACTTAGCAAAATAGATTCCTTAAACTTAAACGTTGAAGTTGAAAGTTCCATCCATTCCATACCACCGGAAAATAAACAACCAACTCCACCGAAAACTTCACCTAAAAATTCACCACATTCAACACCAAACTCCACTCCACCCTCTACACCTCCTACTACACCTAGAAACATGGCCGAAGACATGGTTCATCCGTTTGATAGGACTATTGGGGAGAGTACTCGAGTCATTGCACCTAATAGGGGCTCGGCTATTCGTCCTCCAACCACCGCTCCGAATTTCAACGTCAAGGGTAATCATTTGTCTCGGGTTGAGGAAAATCAGTTTGACGGGGTTGTTAAGTGGGATCCATATGATCATGTCGAGAAGTTTGAAAAGGTTTGTCGATTGTTCAAGTATGGGGAGACTCAAATGCCACATGTTAAGCTTGAATTGTTTCCGTTGTCTCTCACGGGAGAGGCAGCGACTTGGTATAAGAATCTCGATGAAAACATATTTGAGACATGGGAAGAGTTGAGGGAAGGATTCATTGAGTGGTTCTTTCCGGCTCAATTGGTTGAAAAAATGAAGTTGGAGATCCGGTCGTTTAAGCAACATAGTGGTGAGGATTTGGTAGATGCTTGGAAAAGATTGAAGGAATTGATGAGAAATTGTCCTGGGCATGGTATTCAATTAAATGAGCACATTCTTATTTTCTTCCGGGGTTTAGATAGCCGCACTCAAAGGGAATTGGATTGGGCTTGTGGAGGTAACATTAATAATGTCACTTACAACGAAGCCTATAAGATTATGGAAGATATGGTTTGTACAAGTGTGATTCGAGAAGCGGGTAGAACAAAACCGGATCTTGTGAAAACGGGAAGAAGAAGTGTGGCTCGGGTTGATAGTGGTGGAAGTAATGATGTTGTGGCTGAAATTAAGGCATTGGCAAGTCACATGGATAAGCAATTTGCAAGTATGGATGGTAGATTCGGATTGATTGAGAAGGATTTGAAGACGGCAGTTGCGGGTTATGACATTTGTGGTGATAGGCATTACACGAGAGATTGTGATAAAGCACCACGAAATGAAGAAGTTGATTATGTTCAAAATCAATATTAACCACCGTTTGCAAATCGAGAGCTATTTCAAAGGAATGGAGCTTATCAAAACCGGTACCAAGGTAATTCAAATTCTAATTTTAATTCTAATGGTGCAGGAAATTATAAGTCTACATTAGGAGCTTCATGGCAAGGAAGAAATCAAGGAGGTCCTTCGGTTCAACCGGTTGAAATAGTTGATCCTAATGCCGAGCTTAGGGATCTTGTTAAGAAGTTTATGCTTGATCAAGACAAGAAGAATGAGAACTACCGAACCGATATTACTGCTCTGAATGATAAGATGAATCAAAATATCAAAAGTCAATAAACGGCGATCAAGGATTTAGGTGTGAGGCTTGATAGAATGGATAATTCTAATCATCAACAAGGATCTTTGCCAAGTAATACCCAACAAAATCCTAAGCCTTCCGGTTCAAATGATAGAGGTAATAAGTATCAACACCCGAATGTTAGGAATGAGTATGTAAATGCCATTACTACTCGGTCCGGTAAGGTAGTTAATTCTCCTATTTCTCCTCCTCTTTCTAGTGCTACTAATGTTTCCACGCAGGTTGATAGTGAGGAAGAAGATGATCAAGTTGATGAAGAGATAGTAGTGGAGCTGAACCCAGCTATGAAATCACCGGCCGTTCCACTTACATCTACTACACCGGTAGCTAAACCGGCGGTTGTTGAACCTGAGATGAAGCCGTACAAGCCAAAGGTCCCTTTTCCTTAAAGATTGAAGAAGGATAAGCTCAAGGAACAATACAGTAAGTTTGTAGACATGATTAAATCGGTTTATATTAATGTGTTTTTGGTTGATTTGCTTTCAGGAATGCCGAATTATGCCAAGTTCATCAAGGATCTTGTAACGGATAAGAGGAATCTAGAGGAAGCCAAGGCTACTTTCCTCAACGCGGAGTGTTCGGCAATTGTGCAAAATCAAATCCCTCCTAAGCTTGAAGATCCAGGGAGTTTTCTGATTACTTGTTCTCTTGATGCTAAGCTTACTTGTGATGCTTTGGCCGATATTGGTGCAAGCATTAATTTGATGCCTTTTTCAGTTTATAGGCTATTGTCTTTAGCGGCTTTAAAGCCAACTCGGATAAGCATTAGGCTCGCCGATCATTCATTTCAGTATCCCATGGGGATTGCTGAAAATTTGTGTTAAAGTAGGCCATATTGTCTTTTTGGCCGATTTTGTTATCCTTGAGATGGAAGAGGACACCAAGGTGCCTCTTATTTTAGGCCGACCTTTCTTGTATACGGCCAATTCCATCATTCGTGTTAAGGATAAGGTTATTTTGTTGGGTATAGGAAATGATAGGATTTCGTTTTCAATTGATAAAGCTTTGCAACATCCTTATTCTACTAATGATTCATGTTTCAGGATTGATGTGATTGACGAGGATGAAGCTTTGGAAACGAAATTGATGAATTTTTTGGACACAGATGAAGGAGAAGCTTTGCTTTCTTGTAGTGAAGAGGAGCAAGTGATGGTTGCGGATATGGTGAAAGAGATCATGGAATTAAACACAAATGAGTCACCACCGGAGGATGAGACTTTTGAGGAGATTGAGAGGGATGGTTTGACGATTGAAACTTCGGTGGACAATCCACCAACCGATTTGGAGCTCAAGCCACTTCCCGAGCACTTGGAATATGCATTCCTCGAAGGTAAGTCACTTCTTCCCGTTGTCATATCATCATGATATTCGGATGATGAAAAAGGTAAGTTAATGACTGTGTTGAAGGCTCATAAAAGAGCCTTTACTTGGCATACAACTGACATACCCGGAATTAGCCCCGAATTTTGCAAACATAAGATTAATTTGCATGAAAATTTCAAACCGAGTGTTCAAAGACAAAGGAGGCTAAATCCGAATATGAAAGATGTCGTTAAGAAAGAGATAATAAAACTTTTAGATGCTGGAATTATTTATCCTATCTCTGACAGTCCATGGGTAAGTCCGGTCCATTGTGTACCGAATTAAGGGGGGATGATCGTAGTCACTAATGAACATAATGAACTTGTACCTACTAGGACGGTTACCGGGTGGCGGGTGTGTATTGATTATCGTAAATTGAATGATGCAACCCGTAAAAACCACTTCCCTTTACCTTTCATTGACCAAATGCTCGAACGGTTAGCCAGAAACGAGTATTTTTGTTTTCTTGATGGTTTCTCCAGGTACTTTCAAATACCCATTGACACCAATGATCAAGAAAAGACGACCTTTACATGTCCCTTTGGCGCATATGCTTATCGTAGGATGCCATTTGGATTGTGTAATGCTCCCGCCACCTTCCAAAGGTGCATGATCGCAATATTCCAAGACATGTTGGAGACATCTATGGAGGTTTTCATGGATGACTTCTCGGTCTTAGGTGATTCTTTTGACAAGTGTCTTTCCAACTTGGATAAGATGCTTGAGCGATGTGAGCGGGCACACCTTGTTCTTAATTGGGAGAAATGTCATTTTATGGTTAGAGAGGGAATTGTTTTGGGGCATAAGGTGTCTAGTTTGGGGATTGAGGTAGATAAGGCTAAAATTGATGTTATTGCTAAATTACCTCCACCAACTAATGTAAAGGGCGTTAGAAGTTTCTTAGGTCATGTCGGGTTCTACCGTAGGTTTATTAAAGACTTTTCTAAGATAACCCAACCTATGACTCATTTTCTTGAAAAAGATGTGCCTTTTGAGTTTAATTCGGATTGTTTGAAGGCATTTGAATTGTTAAAAGATTGTTTGACTTACTCACCCATTATGGTTTCTCCTGATTGGTCTCAACCTTTTGAACTAATGTGTGATGCGAGTGATTTTGCAGTGGGAGCTGTTTTAGGACAACGAGAAGGTAATCATTTCCGTCCTATTTATTTTGCTAGCAAGACTCTTAACAGTGCTCAACAGAATTACACTACTACTGAAAAAGAGTTGCTTGCTGTTGTGTATGCATTTGATAAGTTTAGGTCGTATTTGGTACTTAGTAAGACCATTGTTTTTACCAATCATTCAGCCCTTAAGTACTTGTTTGCTAAACAAGATGCTAAACCTCGTCTCATACGTTGGGTCTTGCTTTTACAAGAGTTTGACATAGAGATAAAGGATAAGAAAGGGGCTGAAAATTTAGCGGCCGATCATTTGAGTAGGTTAGAGGATCCTCACCGTGAGGAACCAAAGGGGGATGATATTGATGATACGTTCCCGGATGAGTCTTTGATGAGTATTGTATCTAATGTTCCATGGTATGCGGATTTTGCTAACTATCCTGTTGCAGGGGTAATTCCGAAAGGATGGACAAATCAACAAAGGAAAAAGTTCTTTTCCGATGTTAAGCATTATTATTGGGAAGAACCCTATTTGTTTCGTGTTTGTGCAGATGGAATGATTAGAAGATGTGTTGCGAGTGGAGAGACTCATTTGATCTTGGATGGATGTCACCGAGGGCCAACCGGCGGTCATTATGGACCTTTCGTTACTAGTAAGAAAGTGTTTGATGCAGGTTTTTATTGGCCAACGATTTTCAATGGAGCTCAAACTTTGGTGAATACTTGTGATGCTTGTCAACGTCAAGAGAACATCACAAAGAGAGATGAGATGCCTCAAAACTTCATCCAGGTTTGCGCAGTTTTTGATGTTTGGGGTATTGATTTTATGGGACCCTTCTGCCTTCAAATAAGTGTCTTTACATTTTAGTGGCGGTTGATTATGTGTCTAAATGGGCCGAGGCTAAGGCCTTGCCAACAAATGATGCAAGGGTTGTGATAGATTTTTTGAAACAATTGTTTTGTCGTTTTGGTTGTCCTAAGGCCTTAATTAGTGATCGTGGACCTCATTTTGCGAATCACCAACTTGCTAAGGTGTTGGAGAGGTGTGGTGTTCATCATCGTTTCTCTACTTCTTATCACCAGCAAACGAGTGACCAAGTAGAATATACGAATAGGGCTTTAAAACGAATTTTAGAGAAAACCATAGGTGATAATCCTAAAAATTGGTCAAAGAAATTAGACGATGCATTATGGGCTTTTAGGACGGCATTTAAGACTCCACTTGGGATTACACCTTATCGGTTGTTGTATGGGAAAACATGCCATTTGCCTTTAGAAATAGAGCATAAAGCTTATTGGGCTCTTAGGAATTGTAATATGGATTTAATTGAAAGTGGTGAGTTAAGAATGTTACAATTGAATGAGTTAGATGAGTTAAGATTGCATGCTTATGAAAATTCGAAGCTCTATAAAGAAAGGACAAAGGTTTGGCATGATCGTAGGTTGAGAAAGAAAGATTTCAAAGTAGGTTATAAAGTTTTGTTGTTCATTTCAAAGTTTAAGTTGAAACAACCTAAATTGACTTCAAGATGGATGGGACCCTATGTCATTAAACATATTTATCTTTCGGGGTATGTGGAATTGTATAAGGGGAATGGGGAAACATTTATTGTCAATTGCCATAGGTTGAAGGTTTTTAATGAAGAGTCTTGTGATGAGGGAGTTGTGGTTGATCAACTTCCATTTTATGAAATTGATAAGTAATTGGGGATGTGAGTCTAGCTAACGACTCCTTAATAAATTAAGCGCTTCTCAGGAGGCAACCCGTGTGTTTTTAGTTTATTTTATTTTTCGTTCCTTATATTGAAAAATCCAAAAACATTTGAAAAATAAAAAAAAAACCAAAAAGATTTTTGTTTTGTTAGTTTAGTTATGTTTATTTTTCGTTTTTATAGCTTTTTGTTGAGATGTACAGGTTCCAAAGTGTCCAGAGGTATTACGGTAAGTTAAAACGAGCCAAGGTAAGTTTCTAGTGTCGTAAAAAGAGTTTGTGCGCCGCATGGTTTGGTTGTGCGCCGCATAGAATGGAACAATTGTCACATAAAATTTTGAAAAAGCTTGTGTGCGCCGCATATATGCTTCATGCGCCGCATATCGGGCCAATTTTACAAAGGGAATTTCTGAAAAAGCATTATGTGCGCCGCACAGTCCTTGTGTGCGCCGCATGGATGGGTTTGACTGGGGTTTGACTCGTTTGACTTGAATTTAATTTGGATGTGGATTGCTATTGGATAAATGGGGGCCCACGAAATCTGGCCATTCTTTTGTTTGGACTCCTGGTCGATTGAAACACACACACACAAACAAATATAACTTATTGCAAATTGTTCTTGTTTTTTTTTTCTCAAATCAAACCGAAATTCCTCCATATTTTCAAAATTTCTTCTTGTTTTTCTTGTTTAAGCATCATGGTTCGCACATCCAGGGTATGTTTCTCTCCCTCTATCTCTTTCCATTGGTTTCTTGCATTGTGGGGAGGTAGTAGGTCCGAAAATTTTCAAGATTATTCAAATTAATTTCAATTGAAACAAAATTACTTGATTCTTTGTTATGGGTTATGTTTTAAATGATGAATGCAATTGATTTTAACAAGTAATTTGTGTTTAATTTGAAATTTTCGGATCTAGGATTCATAAGAAATTCGAAAAAGTTTGGGGCTTTTGATTGTTATTGATTGGGAATGGTTTGAATATGCTTTAATTGATTGTATCTAGTTTTGATTTGGATTAATTGCATAATTTATGTTCTAATTTGGAATTAGGGTTCTTGAGTATGAATTAAGTTTGGGGGAAATTGATGTTTGATGATGTTTAAGGTTTGGGTTTGTTTAATTTGTTATTAATTGTGAAAAACATTTCTGTTTTGGTTTGGGGGATTCGAAATTGGTTAGGAAAGGTCAAGTTGACTTTTTTTGACCTGTCATGTTCTTGAAGATGATTGAATAGTATTTGAATTTAGGTGGGAAGTGATTTAAGTGGATAAAAATGCAAGAAAAACAAAAAATTTCTGGAAATTGGTTTTGTGCGTCGACAGGGAGGCTGTGCGCCGCATATCGGGGCTTCTTTGCTACAGGAATTGTTTGGGTTAGGTTCTGTGCACCGCATGAATCATCTGTGCGCCGCACAGACTGTCTGTTTGCTGAATTTTCGATCTTTCGTGATTGTTTTGGTTTGTTTGTGGTATGTTTGAAGTTCTACTGTGATTATATGAATGTTTTGTGTGTTTTTGCAGAGAGGAAAGGTAGTGGCTTCTTCATCAAGTGTCCCGGTTTTTGATCCGGGAATTATTGAAGGAAATGATTATACAAATCCGGAGCCTAGCGATCCATTCACTTATAAGGATATGCCATTGGATTCTAGGGCAGAAAATCTTCCGGCTGATACTCATGTTTGGTTAACATTCCTGGGTTCGGAAGGGCAAGAACGAATCCATTTTCTTAACAAATTTCAAGAGATTCGTTACCATGGGGTTATGCATCCCAAGATAGTTAATTGGAGAGATTTTGAAACTTTGGGGATTGCTACTGAATTGAGAGGGATGATGCAGTGTAAGTATAGGAATTCCAATGGTCAAATTAAAACAAATAGGATGTAGGAGGAAGCATTTGATTGTGATTATCCACCAGTTAGGGAGTGGTGCTTGGAGTTTTTGAGCACAATTCGGGTTGATACTGGATTGAATGGAAGTGAGTTCTACACAAAGAAGATGATTTATTTTCGGGTTGGTGGGATACAGAGGCATGGTTCCGTGCCAGAGTTTGCTTATTTGACGGGGATGTTAGGAGATAGATCTTTATCGGATATTGATGGCTATGACTTCCTTCTTAATGGAGTTTTTGATAAGGGAGTCTCTGGTTTTGATGATGATCGTGATGTTAATGCTTATTGGAGAGAGCTTGGAGGGTCGGGGGATGTTCAGTCATCTTCTAGTAGGCATACAGAGATTGAGGATCCTTTGATGCGTGTTGTGCATAAGTTGATCACACATTGTTTTCTGCAGAGGGGTGACCATGCTGATAAGGTCATACCTCAGGATGTTTGGTTGATGAGATTGTTTAAGGAGGGGGGAGATTCTAGATATGCTTGTGCTCCTTATGTTTTAGCTCGATACATGGCGACCCACCGAGATCCCGAACTTTTTTGCGGGAATTATATTTCTTTGATTTTTGGGCAGTTGAATGTGGATGGGTTGAGGCCTAGTAGGGGGCTTAATAGGATACCTTGTTTGTCATTTGGCTTGGATGATTTGAGACGGGCTGGTTTGGTTGTCACGGTTAATAACCGTGATACTTTTATTGGTAATGTTAAGGGGGATCAAATACCGGACCGGAGGAGACGTAGGGAGGATGTTACTAGTGAGCCTAGGTTCACAGGTGGTGCATCTTCTTCATCATCTGCTTTTGACTTCTCTTCTTTACAGGGTCATCTTTTTGGTATGCAGGGGTCGATGGATTTGATACTTGATCAAACTCGCTCGATGACTGGTATGTAACATCGAGTGATGGACCAGCAGGAGCATTATCGTCCACTTTGGGAGAGACAGATGGAAGAACATCATAGGCAGCAGAATGAGTCTCTTCCAGATTCTGAGCGTACTGAGTTTGTTGGTTATACTTCTCCAGAGATCACACCTCCCAGCGAGCGTGCTTTTGACTTCTTTTTCCGTCAGCAGGGATACCAGAAGGAGCAATATCGCTTTCAACCTCCCTATTTGACCCTGCATCCCAGTCCTCGAGTTTTGGTATGTACACCGGTGCTCCCCATTATCAAGGGAATTACTTTAGCTATCATACACCGGTGGGAGACGAGGCTGGAGGGCGATCTACTATGGGTACGCCAAACATTATTCCGGGTGGAGATTTCTTTTCTGAGGGTGATGGTCGTGGTGGAGGAGACGGTGTGGATTCTATTTTCCCTCATCCTGAGTTTTGATGTGTTATGATTGAGGTTGATGGCGGTGCCGGTTCCCGTGGGCATTGAGTCATCATGGTTATATTTGGTTCATCTTGACATTTGGATTGTTTGGATCTTGGTACATTTGTTTTAAGTTTGGTTTGTAATGCCTTTGTTGGCACCTTAACACTTTATTTTTTTTTTCGTATTTAGGATAGTTTATTTGGTTTATGTAGGGTGAACAATAAGTATGGGGGGGTTGGTAGCTTAATTTGACTTATGTTCTAATGCTTATTATGTTTTAGTTTTGGTTGTGTTTTATGCATTTAGAGAGGAGTAATTCATGTGCATATACTGGCAGTAAGTTCAGCGCCCATTCATTTTTGATGGTTCTATCGAGCATACAAACATTTACCAACATCCGGCAAGTTTTCGAGATCTTTTCTTTCTTTTATTTTTGCTTTTACCTATTTCCCATAAATTGTCTTTAGTTCATTGTGCAATTGGGGCATTGTACAACTCAAGTATGGGGGGATAGGTAAATAGGAAAAGTCGGGTGAAGTTGAGACCTTTTGATGATTTTTGAGTAAATTTTTAACTTTTGATTGCTTAACCTATAGTTTAATTATTTTGTCATTTAAGATTTAATCATACTAGTAAGTAATTGAGCTATATTCCCTTTTGTAAAACTGTTTTAAACTGTGAAATGTGTTTTAAATGATCGTTAAGGCAAATCCATTCGGGATTTATTACATGACTAGCACACTCTACCACAAAACACCCAAATATGTGAGATCTTGATTCATTTTTAGTATGATAGGTGTACGGTTTTGGAACTATTAGCCTTGTAAATTTGTCTCATTCTTAGGCTTTTGGATTTATCCGGAAGTAAGGGTCTCTTTTAGAGCTCTGAACTATGACGTTTAAGTTTGACGTTGATTTTCCACTTCTGTTTATGTCTTTCTTTGATATGAGTGTGCCAGTGATAGCGTTGATTATAGAACTTGTCTTAGTTGATCGTCACGTAGTTTGCTAGATGATAAAGAGGTAATTTAGGATTAAACCCTTGTTCTTTGTTTATTCACCCTTTGTTTATGTAATTATTGTTTAACCATGTTTGTATACATGTGTTGAAGTAGCTAATCGCATTGGTTAGTGAATTTCCCTTGTTTAAACCCTTGTTGCACTAATTATTAGTGCAAGATACATTTGAAAAACTTGTTGAGCCTAGCCTTTTCATTTGTGTTAAATTCATTTAAATATTTAACCTATTCTCACCATACCGATAGTCGAAATCCTTGGTTGATCATTAGTTGCCTTTACTAGTTGGATGGTTTGGGGTTGTCTTGGTTGTGTGGGTGTTGTATAATTCCGTTTGTTGGGGGTAGATTGATTTCGTCATGATTATGGATAAGTCTAGATTATTCAATTAGTAAGAGTTATGATTTGTCAACATGTTTCAAAGTTATAAAAAGGGGTACCAATTAGGCAGGGTAAAAGTAGTTCATTTAAAAAAGAGAAAGATTGAAAAACAGAAAAATATTATAAAAAAAAAAGAAGAAGAAAAACGAACTTGGACTGTCATTTGGTATTTCCCTCATTTTGGTCAAATCAAAGGAAGTTGGTAAGTTAAATTAAACCAACAATTGTTTAAATGATTGTTGTTTGAGTTGGTACGTTTTTTTAAACCAACTAAAAGGTTCTTAGATTGATTATATTTTTCATTTGAAATTGGCAATGTTCGTGTAAGCCAATATGGGTAAGATTTGATGGTTTGAAGTTGTTTGAAGGTGATACACCACAATGGTGTCGGTTTTATTCGGTCTATTGGGGAGTAGAGTCGGGATAATGTCTTTTGGGTTTTGGATAGATGACAACTAGTGATATGGGTTGTGTTGGACTAAATTATATGTAAAACTTTGTTAATTGTTGTGTTATTTTCTTTTAACACCAATTATATCCCTAAATTTCCATACACATTGTTAATGACCTTTGTAAGCCTTCAGAATTGTACATTACAACCGTTGATTACCTCTTTTGATAGACGTTATATGGTGTTAGCGCCATGGCGACATAGGGACGATTCTATTACAAGCCTATAGTTAAAATATATGCATCACGACTTGGCTTTGAGTGATTGAAACAATATTACAACCCAATAGTTTGTTAGTTGGAGAAAGTTAGTTGAGATGTTCTTCTTTCATTAAAGTGCTTAGTCGTATTTTCGAGGCTTGTAGATCATTCAAGTATTGTCAAACATTTCGATTTTTCATTTAAAGATTAAAAATGCTTATGGGTCGAAGTAGTAACCGGAACTTAGGGGTTGATAGGGAAGGTGGTAACCGGAACTTAGGGGTCGAAAGATTGGTTAATGGGTCGGATAGGGTAATAAGCTAGGTGCACAACTAGTGAGTTCTTTGTTCTACCTCGTTATAAAATCAACAAGTTGAATTGGTTTTAATATAGCTGCAACCTAAATAATGTGTGTCATGGATTCGAAGTGGATGATCTTGTAATTCTATTTGATATACGACAATTCTCTTTTCGATAAATTGTTCGGAATTTCTAACTCTTTCAATCAACTAACTTTTTAATATAAAAACCAAGATGATGTGGTGTCTTCAAAAAGCCAAACACTTTTTAACTACTTAAAACTCGCTAGCTCTTTGTAGTCTCCGTGTAACGAACCTTTACTTAATTTAATCTATATTGCATACGGACGGGTCTACTGCCCGATTGTGTGTGGTATTCGATTCGGAGTATTTTTTAGGATTTTAATTTAACTAGATTTTCACACATCAATGTCTTTTGTTTCCTATTTGTTGAACCGCTTCCTTTTGTTATCTAATGTGATGGATATACAATATGTTTTTGGTCTTTTTATCTAATTCAGTAGCATCAGAATTGCACAGGATTGTGAGTCATGCATATATTTGGTTTAATCATTTGTTTGTGGTCTTTTTATTTAGTTCATGGCATTCATACATTTTTTTTCTGTATGAATTCTTGGATTTTGGTGCATAACAAAACAAATTGTGTTGCTTCTGTGAATTCTTAATGCCATCCTCCTCCTTATCTAATACACTTTTTAATTACAAATTGTATACTAGTAATTAATGGTTTGTATATGCTAGAATGTATTTTTAATTTGTTTTCTTATCTAATGCCATCCTTTTGTATTATATTATTTTCAAGTTCACATGAATTCGGAAGATAAAATTGTGTTTATGATGATTGTTTGTTGGTTTTGGGTGTCAAATGTTTCTTCGAAAATTGAAAGAATAAAAGATAACACATCGGCATTGAGTGGACTTGGTGATTCTTGTTTTGCGGTGCATAACGTTTTGAGGAATGTGACACGAGTACTATCTTTGCCAGAGAAGAACAACATTGGGGTGCCGAGGAAAAAGACATGGAGTTGAATGAGGTCCTCGGGGAATTGAACATATGTAACAACCGCCTTACGAATATTCTAATTAAGTTCTTAGATCATACTTCGCCATCTGAACGGCTAGACAGTCCAATCTACTTAAGTTCTTGACGTACTTTAGGCTCAAAATATGTGCTTATTTGAAGGTCAAATAGATCTTAAATCTTGATTTATGTGACGGATTATGAACTAATTCGATAAAATATGAAGGTTCGGTTCATAAATGTTCGTGTACATAAATGTTCTAGTGCAAAAGGTTCACAAATAGTCCCTTGGAAATACCTAGTGCATCCATTTGGAAAAGGTATAAATAGAATGTGGTAGTGTGAGAAAAGTTACTATTCATTCATCACCTCCATTTCTCACTCTCTCACTAAAAACACATAGTCAGACATATAAACACACACTAAATCACCACCTTGATTTTTGGTTGTTTGAGTGAAATCACTTGTACTTTTGGGTTACTTGTGACGATCAAAACACGTTTCTAGAGTCAAATCACAGGTAATAACAACATCTTTTTGAGGATTTGATCAAAATAAAAAGTGTACTTTTTATGTTCTTGTTCTTGATGATTTGGTCCGATTTTTGTTAAGAAATCATGTTTATAAGCAATGGGTTTGTGTCTAAATGTGTTTAACATCATTTTCGTGAACAAATTTGGGTCATAACATGATTAAATTTCAAAACCCATTTTTCAAATATGAACATAACTAGTTCTTGAAGTTCAAAGTGTTCATGTGTTAGTTTGATTCTGAAATCTGAAAATATGTTAAGAAAATGGTGTTATTATGATAATATATACTGATAAAAGGTTCTAACACGTTCCAAGATCGACTTAGACCTCTATAGACTTGAATTCTTGGTTGTTGGGCTCGTGTTCATGTTCTTGAGCTGATACTGCTGCTACTCGCTGTTGTTGTGATTGAAGCATGGTTCGGTCTTGGTTCACATAGGGGTAACTAATCAGTGATCGGTTTAGCTCAAATGGAATTCTGATTCGAATCATGGCATGAGTCTGATGTGTTAATCGATCAGAACCTAGTTGTTGTCTATGTGGTTTTGAAACGATCTTAATCAGATCGTTTTACTTCCCTCAAGTCCCTAGAACGACCTAAACTGTTAAGGTTATAGAACGACCATTAACCTTGGAACCAAGATGATCTGCTTTGTTCAAAGAGGCCAGGACGATTTAAAGGACAAATTGTAAAACGATCTATTTAATAGCATCAAAACGATCTAAATGCATTGAGCCAAAACGATCTAAACTAGCCTCCACCTGAAACGATCTCTTCTGACTATGAACAAGAAACGATCTCTTTTGACAATGAACCTAAAACGATCTAAAGTTGTGCAACAGTGGGACGATCTAAACAACAAATGTGAGACGATTTTGTGCATTGGACTTGAACTAATTTGCTTACATAAAACCCTAGTCGATCTTGTTCCTAATCTCTCTAAAATGATCTTAGTTCTTAAACCCTAATTCAATCAAGATGCACACTTGATTAAGTATATTCAAGGCTACAGCTTGACGACCAAGCTAGTTCATAAATCGAGCTAAACGACGTTCAATGTACAAACCCTATTTAAGTGCACCAAAAAAACATAAGTTGTTCTCGGTTATTAAAGTACGAGTGCTATGGACAAATAACTGAGTTCTTAAGACTAAAAGTTCATTATTTAAGACTTGTTCAACTCATTAACACAATAAGTACTTATGTGTGAGTTCTAAAACGTTCAGTTCGAGTCCAGTACATGTACTTAAAGTTCATTTAAACCCTTTTTGAGTCAAAACGTTCAAAGATCTTCAAAGGACCCAAATCATCGGATCATCAAGGACATTTGTGATTAAGTAATCACCAAGACTAATATATGTGCATATTATGTGACAAACAACGTGTACTTAGGTTTCTGTCAAGGTGTGCTTGGATTTCGATAGATATAATCTATCTATCTCTGTACTTGTTCTCTATGCTCGTAACTGTGCGTGTACCAGATCACTGTGAGTTCACTTATCCCCTTTTCGTACATTTTGTTCAAAGTTCTTTATCGGGGACTGAAAAGCATGAAACCTGTTTTGTACTTATATATATATACAGACTTATATATATATGTTCTTGGACTGTTCTACGTACTATTTTTATGAATGTACAAACTATTTATGAAATGATTCTGAATTACCTTAAAAGGTGTATTTTAGATCTTGAATGGGCAGGAACTCGAATACATTCACATCATTTATATGTACTTATCGTTCTATGTATGAGACCTATATTTTACTGCTATCAATTCATCTCCCATCAGTTCTGGGAATGGACCGTAGGTAATCATGGACAGCGCTGTTAGGGTAGGCCCACCCTCATTCTCCACAGTACAGGAGGATGCATATTATCTGTAGTTATACTAATCACTTGTTCTGATCATCTGTTCTGATCTAGATCATACTTATAGCTTACTTAATTATGTGAGCTCACTGGTTCATCGTGTTTCATTTTTGGCCAAGCGGATTAGCAGTAATTATAGACACACATATTAAGTACAATACTGGTTCTTAAACTATTGCTATTACAGCAAGGTATTTTGACAGACATACAGATCTTATGACATGTTCTTATTATGCATACCAGAACTATGAATAACTATAAAGTACTTTATGTGAATCTCACCAACTACTTTTGTAGTTGACCCTTTTGAACTTACATGCTTTTCAGGCTAGACTATTAGATCTTTAGCATAGGATTCTTCGTTCTCTCAGCTCATTCTTTTGGGATGGTTCGTACGTACAAGATCAGTAGCTATGAAGACTTCCTTTTGCTTAGTTTAGTTCAAGACTTGGTGCTGTAAAGACAATTGTTCTGTCTTTCTTGATAATGATTGTTCTGGGTTTATCCCATGTGCTGTAATAACTTATAACACTTCTTATCTTTTAATGTCATTGGCTGTGTTTGAACTTGTATTGTGCGTGCTTGTGCTTATCCGTGCATCCCGTATTTTCCGCTTTAGCGGGGTGTTACAACATATGGCCAATCTAGGCGATCAAATTGCCAATCAACCATTTTCAAGTGTTTCAATTTTATGTTTGATGAATTCAACGGATATTAATGTAAAGAGGATATTATGAGTATGATTTATAATATTATGTTTTTAAATGTTTTTTGTGCACAACATATATGTAAATATAAAAATAGAACACATATATCAAACTTATTCAAGTCAGCACGTATACAGAAGATTAAAATGGTGATTTTTTATCATTCAGGTTACTTGTTCAGAACAAATTTCAAACATAACTTTTCATTCAGAATTAAATTCATTCAGAACTTTTGAACCATTCAGATCCTGAAATCATTCGGTACTAAATCATTCTTTATTATCAAACACAACCTAAATCGCCACGGAAGGACAACCATGGGCCCATATAAAATCCTCCTAACCACCCCTTAGGCCGTTTACTGAGGTTTTTTCCCTAAGTAGTATAATGGGTAAATTTATTTACCAAATAATTAGTAAAATTAAGAACAACATTAGTAGCTGTGTTTAACAATCTTTATATATATTAAAAGACAATTGACCTAATAGTTTATTAACTAATCACAAGTCTCGATTCTATCAAATTGAAAATTGCTGATATCATAAATCTGTTTTATAATATAAGATTAATTAATTAATTACATAAATAAATCAATAAGTTAGTTTTACGTCTATATCTATATATTTATGTAGATATATACTAATAATGAAATAAAGTAATATATTTATGGTACTTAATTTAATGACAATATTTATATTTATGAAGATATATCTTTATCTATATGTAATTGTAACATAATAACAATTTCATAATCGGCATCTTTATTTATTTACTTTTTCTTTCATTCATAACATTATATAATTTTGGTTTGAAGGTAACCTTCAAATATTAATTGATTTCAAATAATATCATGTTCATGTTCATTACTTTTTCTATTGAAATAATGAAATCGATTCAATGTTTTGTTTTGTTTTTTTATTTTTTTATCACAATGTGTTCTACATGTTTTAATGCAGGTTTTGAAGTGAGTAAACCACTCAAAAAGGGTATTTTTTAAAAAAGGTATAGTAGTAACAAATTATTTACAAATTTGAGGGTAATGATAAATTTACAAGATAATTTAGTCATTCACAACAAAATAAAAATATATTAAGTTATACAGTATACAACTGTATAAAACATACATTGTTGTAGATGACTAAATATTGTTGTAGATTTATTACTCCCCGTTGATCAGGTGTTGTTAGGCTATTCATGTAGTACGTACCTTGGTTTCATATTTAAGTTAAATCAACTTTCTTGACGAATATATTTTACAAGAGTTAAATTATAACTTATTATGATATGATGCAGCATGCTTGATGTTTTAAATTCAAAAATACTTATCATCAAAATAGTTATCAATCTATATATAATTACTTGTGTTGGCTTGCAAAAAATAACAAAAGCGCATCTTCCATACGCCTACTCTAATATCTATATTTAGCTTAGTTTTTTTATGATATAAATAATTAATAGGTTAGATTTATTTAGTAAGTTTATAATGTTAGTGTCTAATGTATATTGTAAGATTACGACAACTATTCATTTTCTCTACTTATTTTTGTTTTAAATGATAAGGTATTTCATTATTTATATCTCAATTGATCAGTTGTAATTTATATTTTTGTATTTTTATCTTATTATGAAAATATGTGAGTAAATCACTCAAAAAAGGTCTATACTTATTTTTGTTTTAGATGATAAGGTATTTCATCTTTTAGATCTCAATTGATCAGTTGTAATTTATATTTTTGTATTTGAATTATATAATAATTTATCTTATTATGAAAATATGTGAGTAAATCACTCAAAAAGGGTATTTTTTTTTAAAGGTATAGTAGTAACAAGTCATTTACAAATTTGAGGGTAATGATAAATTTATAACATAATTTAGCCATTCACAACAAAATTAAAATATATTAAATTATACAGTAGTATACAACTGTATAAAACATAAATTATTGTAGATGGCTAAATATTGTTGTAGATTTATCACTCCCCATTAATCAGGTATTGTTAGGCTATTCATGTAGTACGTACCTTAGTTTCATATTTAAGTTAAATCAACTTTCTTGACGAATATATTTTACAAGAGTTAAACTATAACTTATTATGATATGATGATGTTATGCACATGGTTAAATTCAATAATACTTACCATCAAAATAGTTATCAGTCTATATACAATTACTTGTGATGGCTTGCAAAAAATAACAAAAGTGTAGCTTCCATACGCCTACTCTAATATCTATATTTAGCTTAGTTTTTTTATGATATAAAGAATTACCAGGTTAGATATATTTAGTAAGTTTATAAAGTTAGTGCCTAATGTATATTATAAGATTACGGCAATTATCCATTCTCTCTACTTATTTTTGTTTTAAATGATAAGGTATTGCATTCTTTAGATCTCAACTGATCAGTTGTAATTTATATATTTGTATTTAAATTATATATTTAATAATTTATCTTATTATGAAAATATCATAAATATCCGTGTATTTAACACGAGCCTAAATCTAGTGAGGTACAAATTCAGATCTAATTCTTATTATGATTATCATTACACGATATACAAAAGTGTCATGAGTAAGGAAAATTATATCTAATTAGATGACACAAAACTACACTCAAGGAACAAACATGTAATTTAATGATTCTGTTCAACAATATGACTAATGAAAAACATGTCAAGGTTGCATTCAAAAAATTTTAATCATGGTTAAAGTCTAGCGGTTTGTCTAATCCAATTCCAAATTTTTTTTGGCTATTTTACTTTTCATTTATGAAAACATTTTACCTTGAATATACTTTTACTTTGATAATAATTTAATCATTATAACAAAGTAAACCCGTATATTTGACACGGGTCTAAAATCTAAGAAAATGTGGTATTTTATCAATATACAATAATAAAGTATGTCAATTATTTTATATATGGTATTTTATCAAAGATTTAGTTCAAGTTACAGGTTATATGTGTACATCGTTGTCTTAGGGTGGGGGGAAACGCCTCGCCACCCCTCCGCTCCCCGATTTGGCTTCTTCTCCCCGCCCGATTTTGCTTCTTCTTCTTCTTCTTCTTGAACCTATTCATATTGTTGTGTTGATGAAGCACCCGCGAATTGCGAAAACCCGGGTTGACTTTCACTCGCGAATTGTGAAAACCCGGTATTAATTTGTTGGCCACTTGACGTGGGGGTTACGAAAAACAATGGGTCCATTCCACTCAAGAATTCATCAACGGGTTGTGGCCTATACGTATTTTCGGTGGTGTTTATTTGTGAAGGAGAAGGTGGTATAACACCGCGATTCTTTCGAGGTGGTGGGTTTCTACGTTTTTTTGGTAGATTGGAGTAATTTTGTTCTTTTTTTTTCTTCCCTCTATTCAATTTTTTGATTTTTGATTGTTTGGATTGAAAAGAAAAAGAAAGAAAAGGAATCGGAAAGAAGCAAAAGTGAAAAAGGAAGAAGAAGAAGAGAAAAAGAAAAGAAGAAGAGAAAGAGAGAGACGTTGGGGGTGGGACCTTTGTGTGTGTGTGTGTGTGTTTTAATGCTCCTAACGGTCGAAAATATAGGCATGGAAACCGGCACCACTGTAACCAAAACCCTCCCCACCCTACCAGTACCGGGGTGTCAGCGCGGTGTGCCAACCGGTACCGGACCGACACCCATCCCCTCCCTTAAGGAAATGTGGTTGGTATATGTAAGAAGATTTCTAAGTGAAAAAGCATCTTGTAAATTTATACGAATAGAAGCAATCATATATAATTGGTTTGTAAATATCATCACTCAGTTAACTTCATTTAAACAAACATATAGGAGTAGAAACAATTTGTAGCTAAAATTTGTATATCACACAGTTAGTCAGTTAACCGACCTCCTAACGATTAATTACTAATTCCATAACGTATGTACATTACTCTTAAAAAGTCGGTATTCATCATATTTCATTTATCGAACCGATCAATAGTACCAAACATATTAAGCTAATAAGATTCTAGATTTGTAAAGTGAGGCAAGAAAATTTTCAAAAACAAACGAAGGGTTGAGATTGAACGCGATATTACCAAACAAATATCAAGAACTCAGCCGAAGAATTTACTTTTGGAGTTACTCGTATCATTTATTCAAAGAAGCTTACACAAAAGAAGTCCTTGATGGAGGATAATTCTTGAAAAAAAAAACACACAAGATTTGTCTTTTTAAAGACGAAAGTTGTTAATGGCTTTAGATGTCTTGCTAATTTGGTAGATATTTTTGAAACTATACTAATTTGATAAATATATCGATTATACTAGTTTGGAAAAAACAAAACTCCCCCGTTTAAGACTAATTTTATATTAACATACATGTTTGAAGGAGGGGTTCTATAATTGTGTAATAAAGCTACCATCTATAGTGAATTATATATGAGGCTTAAATGGTATATCATAATTTTTTATATAGAATGATATTTCGACTTAAAATGTAACAGAATGACATTTCAACTTAAAATAATAAATATATGAGGCTTAAGTAATGATTATAAACTTTTTTAGTTTTAATTATAAAACACCTAAATCTTTTAATGTTTCATAATATGTGTTAAGCACACATACTAAAAACCCTTTATTATTAATATTATTATTAGTAGTATTAGTATTCATTTAATAAAACTTATATATACATATATATATATATATATTGATTATTGTAAAACAAGTATTACAGTAAAACAAATAAGAAAAGATCTTGAGCTTTGGATCATGGTTATATTGATGCACGAAAATTCACAAAACAATTGATACACGATAATTTTCATAATTCACAGTGATCTTCAGTGAAGGGAAACCTATTGTTTTATTTATTTTACTTTAATACTTATTTTACCAAATATATATATATATATAAAGTTAAGGTAATGTTTTCAACCACTTCATCGTTGTTTTAATGCACAAGTAAAACTTGCAGGATCGTGTGTCCTATGTTGGAACCACGTTAAATGTGACCATCACTAATCGTTTATCAATCATGATAATGTGACCATCACTGATCGTTTATCAATCATGATATGATAATTGACGATAACTGAAATCCCTATGTCTAGTAACTATATGATGGACGTATTTACTCTAAAAGACATATTATAGAGTTTCCCATTAGATGATTGGAACTATAGGGACTTATAATGCACATACTAAACACCAAGGGGCTAATGTTGTAAATGTTCTCTCTATAAATAGAGACACATGTACAAGAATACTAGCCCTAATCTTTCACCTATATTGTGTGTGCATTCTCTCCCCTGAATTCTAATCCCCATCTTAATACAATCATCTCGTTTTGGGAACCTAACATCAATGGCAAACATTATTTCTCTTACAAGGTCCACTGGATCAGGTATTATTATTATTATCATGTTTTCATTATATTTACAATACGAATCATAATTATTCCAACATGTGGTATCAGAGCCAATGGTTCTTGATCGATCTATTGATTCGTATTTGTTTTTTGTTTGTTCCGTAAAAGGCTTTGAACATTAAAATTGAAACATATGATTTTGTTTAATATAATGCTAATGGATCGTCGGATTCATTATGAAAGTAAAAAAAAATTGTTTTGTTTGTTACGGTTTTTTCAATGAGCCGTCATAATGTTGATAAAATTGTGTTACTTGAGTAACTACTAACACTGATCAAACAAACCAATTTATTATTAAAGTGATAAAGTCGGCACATGAACATGAAATAATGTCGCCTAATATTTGTTGCAATTTCCAGTAATAATATTGTGTATTGCATCATTGAATTGATATCTTGAATCTGATGCTTATTACAAACTCCATATAATAACATTCCTCTTTGTCACCTCACTTAATGTCGACTTCAAATCAGGTTTGGATCTTAAATACATTAAGTCGATTTTGATTTAGACTTTATTGAATTCGATGAAATAAGTTAGTTTTTTTTATTTTAGACTTTATTGAATTCGATGAAATAAGTTAGTTATTTGATTTAGGCTTTATTGAATTCGATGTTATTTTAAGTCGATTTTGATTTAGTCTTTATTGAATTCGACCTAATTTCAAGTCGCTTTTTGATTTAGTCTTTATTGAATTCGACATTATTTCAAGTCGTTTTTTGATTTAGTCTTTATTGAATTCGACCTTAATTGTCGATTTTGATTTAGTCTTTATTGAATTCGAGATTATTTCAAGTTGAATTTGATTTAGTCTTTATTAAATTCGACATTACTTCATTACATGTAATGTCGTTATGTAAAACATGTTGAACTAAATTACTTGACCACTTATGTGAATGTTAACCATGGCATTTTTCTTTATTACATGTCGATCTCAACCATACTTCTTATCCAAAGGTCAACTTATCTATCGAGTTCAACCTAATTTTTTCTAAGTTGAGTTCGACCTAAACTAATGTCGAATTCGACCTAACATCTTATCGAGTTAAACCTTAATGTTTCAAAGTTAAGTTAGACCTAATCTTGTCTAATTTGACTTTAACTTGTCAAAATCGATCATTACTTGTTGAGTTCTCCTTAATTGTTGAATACAATATCACCTAAAAGTTTTATGGCAAAATTTTGTCACTCAAATTTCGAAAATATCTTCTTTCTATGACATTTTTGTCATAACACATAAAGAGAAATTAAGATAAATAAATAAATAATTCAACAATGAAATTTGATTTAGTCGTCACGGGCTACCGCCTCTTGGACCCCGCTTTCAAGGGCGGTACCCCAGACCCCATAACTTAGGGGCTTCACACTAATGTACATGGTCTCACTATTTGTGCCCAAAGGTCAAATATGATTCTAATGTTGCGCTCTGTTTCCTTTTGCAAATGAACACTAAGTATATTAATTCTGCCCAAAGGTGATTTAATATGCTTTGTGTGATAAAAGGACTATTTGCATGCAGAATATACACAATTCTTAATTTTGTGCCCAAAGGTCAATAGATAAGCGTTGTGTTGCATGACCCTAATGCTCAGTTAAACTTAGATATTAGTTATTTCTGCCCAAAGGTGATGTAACATCTAAGTAGAGTCTTACTTTAGCTTATTGTTTTGGTGTTTACAATAAGTTTAACTATCACTAGCTTTATTACTATAATAATGGTCATAGTCTCATTATTCTAAGGAACATTATTATTAAGTTTACTTATTTTAGGCATTACTTTAGTTCTATTACTATTAAGAGACAGTACTTAGTCTGCCTTAGATAGCTAATCATGTCATTATAAGAACATTACTATTAAGCCTACTTATTATAGGCATTACTATAATAATCTTCTATCACTTGTATCATAAATTTACATCTATCACTTGTATCATAATGAACCCACTGCTATTACTGCTAACTTTTGTGCAGCAAAAAAAGCGAATTTTAAGTGGAATAGGGCGAATCGCTTGTCAATTATAATGGTTAAGAACTCCTTAAATCTCAGTATCCGAGGAGATATCACTTCAAGGGAAAGTCTCAAGCATGCGCAAGTAGCTTAAATACAAAAGAAATAGTAGTATTCGTGAACACATAATGAAGATGACTGACATGACTCATAAGCTTTAGAGTCCTAAAAAAATTGAAGTCTCTGACATCTTTCTTGTATACCTTAACGACGCATTGCTTGCTCATTCCTATGCCTTCAAATATAATTATAACACTGTGAAGGATTAACTGTCGATGAGTGAACTAATAGCAATGTGTGTTCAAGAAAATGGTCGCCTTAAGTTGAGCCAACCTAAATTTGTTCACCTTACTACCACTGCTAATTCCATTAAGAGGAAGGATAATAACAGTAATAATAAGACTTTAAGTACAGTTCTAAAGGGCTAATTATGGTGCTATTGCCTCTAGCTTTAAGTCCTTGACGAGCAATCCTAACTGCAAATTTTGATTGTGCTCAGATTGCCCTAAATTCAAGGTGTTGCTAGCTAAGAAAGGTAAATTGCTTTATGAAATATTTGATTCTTTTATGTTTGATGTATCTATCAATACATGTGTGAGTGATTCTAGTTCTATGGTTCATGTGATTAACTCAACATAAGGATTCCAGACAATTCAGAAGCTATTAAATGACCAATAGAAACTTAGAGTCGGAAGGGTTGATCTATTATATGTCGAAACCATGGAGACTTATGATTTACATATAAATACTTAAAAGTATATTAGACTAGTGGATACCTTATGTGTACCGAGAATTTCTCGGAACCTTGTATCTATTTCTCTAGTCTAAGACCTTGAAAGTTATGTAATAATTCATGGTTACGACGAGATTGCCATTACTCATAATAATGAATTCCTTGGTCGTAGTTTCTTGAATGGATTGTTGTATAAGTTAGAACTAGATCATAATTTCTCACAGTCTTTGTCGTCTCCTAATATTGATGACATAACTAAAACAAAGACAAAATCACCTAAATAATTAGAGAATTCCTCCATAATGTGGCATAAACATTTTGGCCACATTTCACGAGTTTGCATGATACGACTCATAAGGATGGAATATTACATTATCTTGACTTTAGTGATTTTGAAATATGTATTCAATAGCTTAAGGGATTAAGAAGGAGCCACTAGAAGTTCCAACTTGTTGGAAATAATCCACTCTGATGTTAGTGGCCCCTATCCCGCATTCATCTCAAGACATGCATCATTTATTACGTTCATTAACGGTTATTCACGTTATGTGTACCTATATCTGATCTGATCCCTTAGAGAATTTTATTGATTTTAAATCTTTGGTTTTAAACCAAATTAATCATAAAATAAAAGTTGTGAAATCAGGTAGAGGAGGTGGGTATTATGGTTGACATACTGATATTGGTTAAGCTGCAGGTTCTTTCCAAAATTTTTGGAAAGGAACAAAACATAAGTAACCAATACACCATATTTGGTTCTCCTCAAAATTTTATGTTGCTAAAAGGAGAAATAGAACCTTAATGGATATTGTGAAAAGTATGTTTGTCAACACTAACTTACCTACTTTCTTTTGGACTGAGGCCTTACACATAGCCATTCATATACTCAATAAGAGTTCCATTAGAATTTGTCCTTAAGACTCTTGGATAGGTAAGAAACTGAGTCTAAAATATATGAACGTATGAGGCTGTTCTGCCAAAGCATAACTCTATAACCCTAACTTAAAGAAACTGGATCCTATATCCCTTACTTGTTTCTTTATCGGTTATTAGTTTTACCGTCTTTCCTACACTACTAGCATTATTGACACGCATTATGCCACGTTTGTTGAGAACTAAGAGATCAGTGGGAGCACGACAAATTATAACTTAAGATTTGCAGGAAGTACAAGAAGCGGGGGGAACCACTCGTCGGTTATTATTACTCCTTCGATAACTCCTCTTGTACTCAACGCTGCTCCTAATATCTCCTAATCAATATACTACTAATGATAAAGCATCTTATTACTAATGCTAAAGCATCTTCCTTACTGAACCTGATAATCAACTCAGGAGATCATCTAGGTCATATAAAGGCCATAACTTTTGATGATTTCATAACTTATTTAACTGAAGTTGAGGACATTGGAAAGCTTATTGATCCTATTCCTTATTAAGAGGCCATTACTAGCGATCATGCCACTTAGTGGAATGAAGTCATTATTTAAGAACTTAATTCCATAAAGCATAATGACGTTTGGGACTTGGTTGAATTTACTGAAGAATCTAAACCTGTAGGATGTAAATGGATCTTCAAAACCAAATTAGACCCGAATGGAAACGTCAAACGCTATATGGCCAAACTGATTGTGAAAGGCTTTACTCAAATATAAAGAATCGATTATCAAGATACCTTATCTCCTGTCTCATAAAGATTCCTTAAGGGTCATCATGACATTCCTAGCTTATTATGATTTAGAGTTACATTAGATGGATGTCAAGATCACTTTCCCGAATGAAAACTTGCAATAAGACGTATACGTGTGAGCCTAAAATTACATAAGGTGAAGAGCACATGGTCTGCAAGTTGAATAAGTCCATATATGGGTTGAAGCAAGCATCACTAAAATTGGTACCTTAAGTTTGATGAAGTCATAAAAGGACAAGACTTCCTAAAGAATCAAGTGGATTAATGCACCTATCTCAAGATCAGTGAGAGTAAATTTACAATCCTTGTTTTGCATGTGAATGAATTTATGCTTGCAAGTAACAACTTGGATATGTTGCATGAGTCGAAGCGTTTATTTTTCGCAGAATGTCGACATAAAAGATCTCGGTGATGCCTTTAATGTCTCAGGTATCAAAATACTCCGGGATAGGTGTAATTATGTTCTAGTTCTTTCTCAAAGGACTTATATTGAACACATCTTAGAACGCAAAAACTTGCAACACTACACACCTACTATAGATCTATTAGTAAAAGGAGACGTATGTGATTGTTTCCGAAGTCTGAACATTGAGATTAATAAGTAACAAATGAGTATGATACCTTACTCGTAAGTAGTTAAGAGCATTACATACGCTCTGGTCTGTACTCGTCCAGATATCGCTCATATTGCCGATATGCTTGGGAGTTAAGTTTCTAATCCCGGATCAACATATTGGATAACAGTTAAAAGGTTCTACGACATCTGCTAAGGACCAAAGACTACACATTTACTTATAGAAGAAGAGGTGACATCTTAGAAGTAGTGGGATGTTCTAATTTCAATAAGAAATCTATTTATATATATATATATATATATTTATGATTAGCTGACAAACCTATCTTTTGACGGAGTCATAAGTAGAAACTGACTGTAACGTCTACCATGATGTCTGAACGTTCATAATTTCATGTCATAAGATGTTGTTAACGAACCTAGTTAGTGGACTCGAAAATCGTCAACTTTATTTATAGACCATTGAAGCTTCACTGTGATTAACTCAGCTACCGTAACTTGCTTGAACAGTAACAGTTCAACTGGCGCTGAGATGTATCTCGATACAAAGTATCTGTTGTATATGAACGGATTGAGGAAAATGTTCTTTGTAGTGAGTACATAAGTACATATAAAATGCTAATGGATCCAATGACCACAGGTCTTCCTCCTAAAATCTTCGTAGGACACGTGTCGAAGATGGGGCTAATTAAAGGACCTATTATAATAGCATGTTGTACTTATTGGTCATTATTATCTTAATAAAAATTTTCCTCTATATTCAGATTTTGTTTGTCTATTAGTTACACTTTGAGCTCATAATGGTGTATAGACATTATTATAACAAAATTTGTCTTAGTTAATTGATCATTGCTTATTAGTTTTAAATTTGAGTCATAGTTTGACTAGCGGGGGTCCTGAGTTGATGCTCTTCTCTACGACTGTACTTATTGACTATGATTTCAGTTTAAAACAAAATGAGTGTTATCCCGGCTGGACTTATTGATTACTCATAGATAAATGATCGCTTGATCAAGTGGGAGATTGTTGGAACCACGTTAAATGTGACCATCACTGATCGTTTATCATTCATGATATGATAATTGACGATAACTGATATCCCTATGTCTAGTAACTATATGATGGGTGTATTTACTCTAAAAGACATACTATAGGGTTTCCCATTAGATGATTGGAAGTACAGGGACTTATATTGCACATACTAAACACCAAGGGGCTAATGTTGTAAATGTTCTCTTTATAAATAGAGAGACATGTACAAGAATACTCGCCCTAATCTTTCACCTATATTGTGTGTGCATTCTCTCTCCTGAATTCTAATCCCCATCTTAATACAATCATCTCGTTTTGGGAACCCGACATCAATGACAAACATTATTGCTCTTACAAGGTCCGCTGGATCAGGTATTGTTATTATTATCATGTTTTCATTATATTTACAATACGAATCATAATTATTCCAACATCCTAATGATCCGCAATCTCAAATTCGGAAAGAAGTTGTTCATCTTTTTTTTTTCTTTTTTATTACTTGTAGTATATTTTTTAGTTTGGAGGTCTCTTTCGGGTCGTAGAACCATGAGCTCAAATAACATATTGTATTCATTCACAAGTTTCATAGTAATAGAATTAACAATAAATTTAATATGCATGATTTATAGACTTTTGAAAAAGAAGTGTTCTAAACGGGTATACAAATTTACAATTAAGAAATTATATATATATATATGTGAAATGGATAGATAATGATAATGGAATTAGTCTTCAACTTGAAGGGGAAAGTGAAAAAGGTTATGGTGGTGAAATAATTTGGTTGTCGGTAAAGCACGTATATAAAAGTCATTTTGGATATGTCCTTATATGTTAAGTAGAAGCCGATTATGAACCTTCATTCATCACTCTCTTTTTTTTTTTTTCTTTTCTTTGGATAGTTCATTCATCTCTCTAGTCCCACCAGACCTGAACTAAAGATGGCAAATCAACCAAATCAACTCCGCCTGAGCGTCACCTTTCACCAGGCAAATAACCTCTCCAACCCAATCAAGTGGCCGGGCCGCCTCGTGAGTCCCTATGTTAAGTATTCCTTGGTGAAAAGCGATGGGACTCGAACGCCAACTAAGACAACAAACCCACACAAACAGGGCAGCACCGATCCTGTTTGGGGATATTCTGAGACGATTGATCTGCCAGAAGATGCCTTGGTTCCAGGCGTGTATAACTTTGTAGCAAAAATCAAACACAATTCTAGTATATACGGGTGCGACCGTAGGATGGGCTTTATGTCCATTCCCCTGGCTGACATGTGTGTGACCCGCAACCGATTTCCTTACATGGTGACCACAAAAAAAGGGATCGCATGTGGTACCCTGCTTCTCTCCCATTCTGTAGCCGGTCAGCAGGCTGCCGCCGCTGCTGTTCTTGGGGATGAGGAGGTTGTAGCTGCCACTACTGCAGTAGCAGCGCCGCCGCCTGGAGCCGTACCACTTGCTCCTGTCCAGGCACAACCACCACTTCCACCTCGCCCACAAGCCCCACCGATTGTTAACCCGAACTTAGCAAATGCGACGTATGTTGCCTCAGTTCTGGATCATGGGGTCAACATAGGAGCCAACGTCGCAGACATGATACTATTCGATTAAGCAGGTACATACTTATTAATTACGTCCATGGCCTATTATTATTATTATTATTATTATTATTATTATTATTACTAGCGCTACCATATATAAATCATTTCAATTTGTATCGTATATCTAATTAAAAGGAATTATTCATCAATATTTAATTTACATAACATTCAAGTTTTCGTCATTTTTGTGTACTGTACGTCAATACTCATTCTTGTCAATACTCATTTTTTCTAACAAGAATCTTGAAGCTGATCGACACATAAACATGTAAAAAAAAATGTGTGATTTTCTTAAAGGCAAACTTTCAAGTAAAACCACAACCTTGGTTTTAAGATTTTGATCAGTTGTTTTTGGAATTTGTTTTGGTGGCACAAATATATTATATCCTAGCTTGTTTAATTCTTTCACTTTATTTCATTACAAAAATATAATAAAAAGCTATCAAGCAGGAAATGAAAAAACTCAAAAAGTTGCAGGTAATAAAAACTAAAGCTAGTGTAGTACGAGTAGTATTTTGATGGAAATTAAGGAGAAGGAAGGGTGGGTTTTTTGGGTCGGGACTTTTTTTAGTATAATATAGAGAAGATAAAAATAAAAAGATAAGAAAGAAATCTAAAACAATGAAATGAATAAAAACACGAGTAATACTATACGTACAGAAAGAAATCTAAACCAATGAAATGAAAATTGAAAAAGAAAAGAAAAAAAATAATGACATGGAAGTTGGAAAGAAAAGTAGTCAAGTCTTATGCGAGTTTTGTTTAGGTTTCATTGAAAACTTGAATATTTTTATTTCATTTTATCAATTGTTTTTTTTATATATATATATATTTTTTTCTAATTTGAATTTATGAGATATTTTTAGCTACATACATGTAATAGTTCATTTTATAATAACATTGTCGTAAACTTCTCGTATATTTAAACAGGGGTCAAAAATATAGTAATACACAATAATACTAGTAGTACGTATTAATCGATCACTTAAATATTTTTATTTCTTTAATTGAGTTAGTTTAGGAATACTCTTTTGTCACACCTAAAGACTTGAAAAGTGAAAATTCAAACGATATTTTTCATACCGAAAAATTGGTGTTTTAGGGCTTAAATTTTGTGATGGCACACGGCTAGCTAGTCGGCTACCAAGATTCACTAGACTCTTTTATGTTTATAAATTATCTAATTACTATTCAAGAAAAAATGTATCACAACAATTCGTACTAAAATGCTTGAATGCTTTTTGAATCCAATTTTCATACAGAATACTTTATAAACTTAACTAATTAATGACATAATTAACATATATACATTATTCTCATTTATTGATTTGTATATTTCATCAGGTGATGGGGCCGGTACATGCATGATCAAAGATAGAGCTATATATATATACTGAGATAACGGGGTGTGGTTGAGAATATGGTTTATTATGCTATTATTTTTCTTTTATCTATAGATATATATCATTTGTGTTGAATGATATATATTATGACATCTTTTATGGATTCATTTAGTATTTCTCTTGTTTCATCAATATGTTATATGCTGAGATAACGGGATGTGGTTGAGAATATGGTTTATTATACTATCTTTCTTTTATCTATTGTAATAAGGAATGACTTTTCCAGTGTCGGATGCAGTTTAATTTTAAAGCTACAACATTCAAAAAAGTGATAGATATATATCACCAAATACAACCATTTGTGTTGAATGATATATATTATGACACTTTTTATGGATTCATTTAGTATTTCTCTTGTTTCATCAATATGTTATGATCGACTATACATGCCGTCAATCATATATTACATTTTCGCCAAAAGTGGGGATCGATCTGGTCCTCGTACTTTAATGCATACACTTGCAGGCTGCGTTGATTACTTTGGCTTTCTGCTTATGTAAGTGAGCCTAGTATACTCAATCTGAAAGGCTGAAACTTTTATCGTCTCCTCATCAGGCCGGCATGCAAGGTGATCAAATATCTATAACTAAAAACTTGATTTAATTTGTAGTTGTTATATATTCTAGCTAGCTCGTTTAGTACTCCATTTCGTATGTAAGTAACAAAAATTTCTACAAATCTCAATGGATTAATTGCATCTTTCACTTGATCAACCGTCAAACGGGTAGAAAAGGATCGATGAAGAGGCGGCCATTTAACGTGAGTAGATTGTATAAGAAGTTGAATGTAGTTGGAGATGGTAGTGAGATAGTTTAATTAGTTGTGGTCAAATGATATTGATTTAACTGAAATGATTACGTTTTCATAGTGAAAAAAGGTAAAAAAGGAAAAACCAAATTAAAAACAGCAATACGAGCAGTTAGTTTTTAAAATATAATACTTTTTTTTTCTAATACCATGCGATCCGCTCCCTTGGGCCCACTTCTTGCCTACGACGTCGCCCAGACAAACACTCACCTTGACTGCCTAGATGTAGCATCATTGTCGACGTGAAGCCTCGATGCCGAGGTCGACGACTTATAGGCTTCTAGCTAGCTTTTAAGTTCTGGTTTGTGTACCTAATTAAAAAGCATGCTAAGTACTATGTTGTAATAATCTTTTCCTTAACAATTATATAGTTATCAGTATGCCGTTTCAAGAGATAACAGAAGAAAGTGAATGAGAAAACTATTAGTGGTGAATACTGGTGATCTATGGGCCCCGTTATACTCGTAGTAAAGTTTATAAAACTTTTGTTTGAATAGGGATAGAAAGTGACCAGCCCATGAAAAAAAAGAGATTGAGAAATGTCTTACGTCTTAAACTTTACAAATAAATTAAGAAAAAAAAAAACATAAAGTTTGTCCTATTAAGACTTAATGAGAAAACAATATAAATCATTTTACTAAAAACACAAACAAACAACATGTGCAACATCAATGATTTATTCAGTTGTTCTCATTAAATTGGTAATCAAACAGACTAGGATTAATTGTACTTTATAACCTGTATATACATAGAGAGAGATATAAAGCAAGGTAGACTGATGGGGGAATCAAGGGTATATTTCGTCTATTTAGACTGATATATGCTTGGTGGAATCAAGAGTATAATTCGTAATATTCTAAAATCATAAGGTAAAAGGGTGGTGGGCCGGGTTTCAAATATAGTGCGTGTGTACGAACTTAGGTGTCTGTTTGGCAAGGGGCTTTTAAGGGCTTTTAAGGGCTTTTAGGAGCTTAAAAACCCCGAGTTTTTAAATATAAGCTCATATAGCCCTGTTTGGAAACACATTCGAATATAAAAGCCACAGCCCCAAAAAGCTCCTAAAAGCCTCGAAAGGTATTTAAAATAAAAGCTTGTAGGAAGAGAGTTGAAAAAAAAGCCCCAGCCCCTAGCCCCAACCTCAAGCTTCAGCCCCAAGCCCTTAACTACAGCCCCAACTCCAAGCTTTTGTGCCAAACATACCCCTTAACTACAGCCCCAACTCCAAGCTTTTGTGCCAAACATACCCTTAGTATTTTTTAAAAACTCAGGCTTGTCACACAAGTTATTGAATATTTGAATTAAATAGTGTGTGAGTAGTATAAAAATTGCCAACCGTTCCAAAAAAAAAAAAGTGTGTGAGTGACTATCAATCTGAGGCTTATGGAGTTAATTAGTTTTGAGGTGTTCAACCAAATTTTGTTAATGTGATTGCAGAGCATGAGTTTTGAGGCGTTCAAGCAAATTTTGTTAAGAATGTAAGGATTAATTAATTAGTTCATGTTTGCACTGATTTTTTTTATTTTTTTTTTGTGTGGAAAAATTAGGTTAATATGTTTTTTTTATTTTTTTATTTTTATGTGTAATAAATTAAGACATTGCTGTTAAAGTTAAAAGAAAAATTTTATTAGAGTAATTTATTATGTTAACACTATTTACCAGTCCTTCTACAGCAGACTAGCAGACCTGAATCTATGTTTTATTGTTGTAGCCCAAAATGATCAAGCCCAAGGACTGCAAGGATGGAAGCCTTTTATTTCATCATGCCACATGCGTTTTATTTCAGTTTAGCTATTAATTTTGTCAACAAAACAGTTTATTTCATGTCTTCGTTTGTAGTACTAGTCGGTAGTTATTTGCTTGCAAAACTATCTGTATGTTTGTGTTGAAAAGAAATGGCAGATTTATTGTTTTAATATTCGTAACTTCTCGAACTTTAGGGAGTACAACGTTACTATACTACAAGAAAAAATTAAGAAAAATAATTTTTTGGGATAACCTTATTGTGACGAAAATTTTTTGTCGCAAAAGACATTAAACGATTCAGTCAATTTTTGCTTTTCCGACGAATTTTTCTTGTAGAATTAGGATGTAATATATCTTTGAGTTAATTTGTATTTGGTTGTGGCCGGTGTGTACCTGTATTACGAATTCTTCAGGTTGGTACTTGCTGCCCAACAGATTGTTTGAGGGGTGAGGTTGTAACTCTTCAGTTCGTTGCATATAAAATTCTCCATTACTATACTGTTCTTATTTGGGTACTGTGGAATCCATATGCGTATCAGAACTTGGGTATGGATACCGAAGTAGTGCGGAGTTGATGATTAGAACATTAGAAGTTGATAAGAAGGAAAAGGCACAACTGATATCAAGCAAGTAGTTGGCACTCGAATGACGTTATAGATTAACATCATTATTAGTTGCCGACCAAAACGCCTAAAATAATTAATGTTTATGTTTGTTTAAGAATTATTAACAAGATCTATGTGACAAATGTCTAGATAACAAGTTACTTTTTCTAGTTATGTTTCAACAATCAACGCTCTTTAGTTTGCCTATACAAAATGAATAATCCTATACATGAAAGCAAAACAATTATAAATATATAGGCAGATACATATATACATACATACGGTCATATATAGGAAGAACAAGGGGACACCTTTCAAAGTCCCAAGTTTGAAACGATTATATAATTAAACAACTAATGTAAATTACACAAGAATGTAAGACAGGAATGTAAACACGTTTAATCATATGTATTTATTAATTAAACAGTGAATACATGATCGGTTTACAAAGAGGAGGAAAAGAAAATACTTGTTAAGTTTTTGCACACACAAAAACTTAACTGTTCTACAATAAAAGAAAAACACACAAAGTGACAATGGTAGAACAAACCAACGAGAGTTGTGGCTAGGTCAAGTGATGTCTTATATAGAGGAGAGACGACATCACATGACAACCCAATAGATGTTGACACATGAAGGTTGTCAACCATCTATTGAAGAAATGATTCAGATTTGCAGAGTTCTCTTTTCTTCATATTGTTTGTTTCCCAAAATGGCATGAAAGAGAAACTCCTTAGTACTAAAACGGTACAAGGTCACATGGTTCCATCTTGATCTTGCAACACGTGTCCTTTGGACCAGCCTTCTTATCTTCATCTTCCCGTCCATATTTGACTTACAAAAACATGGCGGTAAGACATTGAACTTATCCTTTAACTCGAAGAGAATTGAGGTCACTGAGAGCTCGCTGACAAGGACGCTCGCTGAGTCTCTCAGCGAATCCATGACTCAACAACCTTTATTTGTCTCATGTCATACTCCTTATTTTCATGATTTCATCCATACATTACCAACATTAGACTATTTACAGACTACAATG
Source organism: Erigeron canadensis (assembly GCF_010389155.1). Classification (NCBI taxonomy): domain Eukaryota; kingdom Viridiplantae; phylum Streptophyta; class Magnoliopsida; order Asterales; family Asteraceae; genus Erigeron; species Erigeron canadensis. The sequence continues at coordinate 21,854,584 of NC_057762.1, read as the reverse complement.
TTTCAACAACTCTTCATATATACCAACTCTCTACCATATGTCCATATAACCTTTTATCCTTACTCTTACTCTATCAGATTTTAAACTTGCAAGACCAAAGATGTAACAACCCTCAATTTCTGACTAGGACAACTTACTCATATTTATCTAGGTATCTATCCCTAAAGGTTTATTAAGAAAATTGACCTTCTAGACATTAGGGCTAGGGCATGTTGGTATTAGCTAGCCCTCTAGTTCAATAGAATGCCAAAAGAAGTCAGTTGCCTTAGAAATGTCATAAATAATAACTATAATCATTCAAGACAATCTCAAGCTATATATTAGTTCTAGTTGAACTTGATGAAACGTCAATGAACCAAAAAGTTTTTTTCGAGAAGTTAAGGTTACATAAATAATTATATAAGGTTCATAAGTTGTGACAGAAACTAGAAATCCTTATAAATATCCAACAATTCAATTACCAAGCTAATTAAAGTACATTGGGACATAAAATATAATTACCAACTCAAAATTTTATTTATAAATCTTGTGTACATAAAATGAGTTTAAGTAATAATTAGTGAATATATATGTCTAATACATACAAAAGTTACAATTAAGAATTTATCAACAAATTTATAAACAAAATGTATGCATACACACACATATATACGGTGCACATACATACATAGATGTAGGATTATATATTTTGTTTTGAAAGCATGAGTAAATAATAACCAAAACTATAATACATGCACTTATACATACATCACAGATACACTTATATTATACCTTTGAAATTCAAAAATCCCCTCTATTTCCCTTAACCCAAAACCGGCCCCCATATCCCAAAACCAATTACCCAATCAAAAATCAACTACATTCTTTATTCTTACACTTCCAACACTCCAACTTTTCACACACACTCAACCTCACTCTTCTTCTTGTCCCAACACACACACATATTCATTTTTCTCTCAAAAACACTCTCTTCGTTTCCTCCTCCACTCCATTTTCGGTCCAAGAAAAACAAGAAAACAAGGACATAGTCTTTATTTAATCTATAACAATAATAAGGGTTTATTAAGGATTAATCAAGGGTTATGTCAAGCTAAGATTAAGGGTTATTTCAAGCAAGGATTAAGGTTAATTGAAGCTTTGAAAGCCACGAAATTCTGCCTAAAAACCATCTTCAAAACCGAGTTCATCAAGGGTATAAATCTCCTTCTCTTTGTTTAATCTATCTTGTTTTTGTATATACTAAAGATCTTTATCAAAAATCATGTTTTTCTTTGATTTTCTTCTTGATTTAAACTCAATGAGGGCAAGGTTGATAGATCCTTATCTCACATGTTCATGCATGTAAAAATCTAGAGAAAGGACTCAATGATTCAACAAGATCAAGACCCAAGAGTTAGTAGTTGCAAGATTTGTTATAAAATGGTTAAATGGGTCTCACTAAAATGATTTTCTATCAAAGGAGAGGTGTTTATGCTTTTGGATTTCTTTTATCAAATTGATGTTTTCAAAAAGAAGATTAAAGTTTATAGCTTATTTATATGTATAATGGTTAGATCTTAACATGCATGCATTAGGTTTGTACTAGATTGATATTGTGAGGAGTTTGGATTTGAGATGGACGAGTTAAGTTTAACCACCAACTGGAATCACCCAAACATACTGAACAGAAAAAAAGATATGATTTTTCTACTAAAACTGGTCAAAACTGCATTTTTGTCTGAATAATTTATTAACTTTAACAATTTTTATCTCCTAATCCATAAGATTCATATGGAAAGTAAGTTCAATGTGTCCGAACCTTAAAATAAAATCATGGAATTAATATTAAGAGCAAAAACCCAAAGAACTTTTATAAAAGTTTCGAGTATGTAAAACAGTGGTTGTTTTGACCACTGTCACTTATAAAAATATTTCGAGGTAGTAAACATTACTTAAAAATTAAGCCAAAATTCACGAAGCAATAAGACACATATAGGTCATTGTATAAAAATCAGGAAGGTCCATTGTTTTCAATCACTAAACATTAGCCAACACTTTATAAAAATAACATATAAAACAGAATATTTGTAAGTAATCTTATAAATTGTATAATGGGCTATGTATTGACTAAAGAGTTAATGGGCTAGCCCGACCCAATTAGTGAACCCATAAGGAAGATATATTAGTAGGCCCACTTGGCCCAATAAACTGTATAACCCATTAACCAGTATAACCCATTAAGCACATAACCCAAATAAGGTTAAGCCCAATAACAAACTTAAAGCCAAAACACTTAAGAACCCATGATACTTTGACCCAATTGGTAATGGCCCATAACACTTCAACGAAATTCATAAAGCCGGGTAATCATACGACATATTGTGAAGCATGTGAGTTAAAAGATAAGCGTAATCAAAGTAACGCAAAATATAACTAAGCGGAATGAACATAAGTAATTACGTTAACCAATCTATAAATTGATATCACAAATTGCTAATTCGTGCTAAAATCTGTTACACATTAAATGATGAATAAGGTTAATATAACTTAATATGGCATTAGCATATGATAACCTAAGATGCCAAACAAAACCACAAATGAAGCCAAAATACCGAAATTTTAACAACTTATAACTAAGTGTATAATGAAAGTAACCTTTTACATCATCAATCATTACAACCAAAACGATGAGAATATTAGCAATACACTTGGATCCCACAATTGATAGCAACATAATGAAAGTGATATTTCTAAGTAATGACTTAAGATAGGAACTTATGTATATTAGTCCTCTCGTAGGGATAGTCTTGGCTTGAAATGTGATTGAGGAATATGACGGATATATGATCAAGGAAGCGATAGATGGGAAGAACCCATTATGAAATAAGTGAATATAATATGCAGCATATCAAGGTGAGTCATAGCCCTCTTTCAAACTCTTTTATGTGTTTTACTTTCGGGGTGAAAAACATGATAAATAAAACTATTTTCTTTTATGAGATGATACTTTGGAAAAATGCTTATGATATGGGATTTATATTGTATGTTCAACGTGCTATATATTATATGATGAGCTTGAGTTCTGTCAAAACTGTTTCACATCGGTTCACTACTATTAACTCCTTGAAAGGCTTGTAGTTTGAGAGTTGCGCAACTAGGACTTGTTCCCTCATCCAACGCGTAACGGTGGGATGTTTGGTTGCCTTTGTGACGACCTTCATTCCCAGTCCGACTACGCGGTGCTCTAACTACTATCTCAGTGGTCATCCCCATGTCATGCTCCTTTATTTATTATCATTATTATTATTATCATTATTGCACATGATTGACAGCGTTTGCTACTTATTATCTTGGACATAACCGGTCTTAGTAGTGGCTCAAGCACAAACTCATCAAGTTATGCCTTTGGATAAATGTTATTGATATTATTTATGGTTGGATATTATGGATTGAACATACGGTTTCGGTATTGGACCCTATATGGAACATTGAAAGTTGTTGAAATTGGCGATATTGGAATCTTGATGACCGAATGGTTTTGATGTGATATATGATTAATCGTTAGATTTTTTTTTTCTCTCAAGATGATTTGACAAATGAGAACCTTATAATTACCATGGATTTTCAACGCTTTGAAACAACATTATGGTATATTTGGAAAACTTGATATTTGGATATGGAAATTTTGTTGGTCATATGGTTTGGATATTTCAAAATGTAACAATAATATGCTTTCTAAGAGTTAAAATGGATATGTACCAAGATTTATATAAAAACCTATGCACTCACCAACTACGTTTTCGTAGTTGACACTTTTTCTTCATGCTTTTCAGGAAATAAGCTTAAGTTTTGAGGGTTTATATGCTTCATGATTATTTGTATTGCATTTTGGAGTCAAAGATCAAACCTTGTAATGGGCAATGAAATCCGCCTTGATCATTGTAGTATACTATTTCATGTGCTTGATATTTGTTTCGTGAACTTAATATCCAAGTATGGTGGACGCATTTGTACTTGGAAATTGGTTCACATGCTTGTACATATGTAAATTCTTTTAATCAAATAAAGCTATGATGAATGTTATTTATAATCCTTTGTTTTCAATACTCGACTTTCTGTACATCTCATTGTTCTGCCTTAGTTGGGGTGTTACAAAAGAACACTCTCATATCCCCTCTTACTCTCTGTATCTTCAGATTTCATTACAAATACCCATCAAATCATTTATTTAAGGGCTAACTGTCTGGAATGTACTCCAACTTTAACACTTTTGTTTTTGTGAGGCTCCAGCAAAAAAAAAAAATTGCTATTTGAGGAAAGGAAAACGGCTAAAACAACTTTAGTAGGAGTCCGTATAGGTAGCCAGCCACTTTTACATTTCTACAGAATTTTAGATTATTTAAATAGATGAAATTAATTATGTGTACTGCCACGTAAGCCGCCAAGTCACACTCCTCCATACAGGTAACCTAACACCATTTTTTCCGGCAACATTGATAAGTCGCATTTTATACCCATTTTCCACAGATTAATTAGTTGATTTTAAGTAGTTTTCAAGTCGTTTTTGTATACATTTGGTGCGTTTATGGTATTTGTTAGTGTTTCATGATATTAGCAGGTACTTGAGCATAATACTAAAGAAAACGACATTTAGAGGCCTAAAGTGTGCTTACGGATGGTTCAAGTAACATTCAGAAGCAAAAATGAAGAATTAGGAGAAGATTCACAGATGGTGCACCGCACCTCATACATGGGTGTGCCGCACTCAAGGAACCCAAGAGGAAGTGTTGTATAGGAGTGTGCCACACTCATTGTTCAAGTGGAGGAATATCAACAGGTGTGCCGCACCTGATACATAGGTGCGCCGCACCTGCTGGACAGGAAAATTATGACTTTTGCTAAGAGTATAAATACTTAGTCATACATTACCAAAACCCTAATCATTGATTCCAACAGTTTTTGACACACTTTGAAGGGGTTTTTCATCCGTTTAATGCCTTTGAAGATCAAGAATTCGATTGGAGATTTATTTCATTATCAATTACAATCCTTAATCATTCTTGAATCGATTTCAACATTCGGTACAATATATTTTCATATATTATTGTTTGTTTTTATCTTTTCATAACGAGAGGCTAAATCTCTCAGCACCCGCTTGGGTAGTAAACATGTCATAGGGTCGATTTAATATTACTTGCAATTGTTGAACGAGATTTCATGTTTAATCGAAGAACCGCATTTATTTGAGTTTAAATATTGTTTTTATCTTTTATATTGATTGATTGATAATTGTAATTAGAAGTTCAGAAGAAATCTATGTCATTGTCAATTGATTTATGAAACGGTTAATCGGTCTATAATTAACCCAAAATCGTTGGAGTTCGGAAGAAACTAGAGATAAGAATTTTAAACAATTAAATTCATTTTGAGTGTGTAAACATCTATGATAGAGGAATCTGATTAGGTGAATAAGCAGTTCGGAAGAAAGCTTTTAAAGAATAAATCATAAAATCAGCTTAGGTTCTTAATGCTTAATTGTTTTGAGTAGAAATTATACGCGGAAGCGATAAATATATTTCAAGCAATTAAAGTTTCAAGTGTAACGAAAGTTCATCTTGTCTACCTTTTAAGTCGTTCAACAAAGCAAGTAATGTTTAGACCCGATGATTGGCATGTAAGCTGATCCAAGTAGGTGCCCTTTTATCATTACCAGAACTCGCCTCCTGCTTACCTCGACTTTGGTTGGACCCACGACCTCCTCGTCCTCGAGCTCCTAGTTTTCCACGGCCTCGATTACTCGAAGTTGAACCTTTTTGATAAGTTGTCTCATTTTTATCATACAACAAATCACCTCAGTTTTCAGATACCACCTCATCTCCTTTTAGTCTCTCTTCATAGGCTTTTAGGCGACCCACGATATTCTCATACCCGGTGGTTTTCAAGTCCAATATTTGTTCCAGCGATGCAACAATCTGGATATACTTTCCTCTCGGGAGACTATTAAGAAACTTCTTGACTAATATGGATTCAGCATTGGTTTCACCCATCGAGGCTGACTTGGATGACAAGCAAGATAGCTTTCCCACAAATTCGTCAATCGAATCACTTTCTTTCATCTTCAAATTTTTAAATTCGGTTGATAGGGTTTGGAGACGGGCTTCTCTAACTCTATCAGCACCTTAATTGAGTGTCGTGATTGCATCCCATATAGCTTTTAGAATAGAAAGTTCTCCCACCTGCAAAATCAAGTTCTCCGGTATCGCATGAAAAAATTAGGCAATCGCCAGGTTGTTCTTCTCGTCATCGGTACTTTGTGTACTTTCAGAATTACTTTCATTCGTATAGGCCTCATATTGTAATTTGTTGTTGACAACATTGGACATTGAATAGCTTGGGAAACGTCTTTTCCCTTTGCTGGTGGTGGTGGAGCTTCGTTTTTAGCTTTTCCCTTCGATGGTGATGGTGGGGCTTCGTCTCCTGCCATCGGTTAAACAGGAACCCGCCTTTGTTTGCTGCTGTGGTGGCTGGTTCTTTTGACAAAACAGATCGCGTCTTCGATAGTGTTTGTCGGCAATACAGGCCTCCTTTGATTTGCTCTGATACCAATTCAAGAGATGAATCAATAACAATAAAACACAATCAACTCAATATTGGAAAAGCTCACTTTTATTATAATCAAGAAACAAGCTCAAAACTTAATTACAATAATCCCTCATAATCATAAACCCCAGACAAGACTTTTGTTATATTGGAAAGTAGCTAACGTAACCACCAAGTAATAAAACCCTAATAACCCCTTTAGCCCATAAACCTGCACGTTTAATGACTACACAGGCCGAGCCAAGCCCTGCACGACTTAGGCCCTTAAATGTCGGGAATTAACCAACAGCTCACCCCCACCAGAAATCTACCAGAAATCTCATCTGGTCATTACAGACCACCGTTGAAAGGCCCCACATAGGCACACATCATCCCACCTCCACCATCTCTCACAACTAATTTTGCTTTGTGAATAAACAAAAAATTTATTCATACCGCCTTCGCCGGAAATAAGCCACCCTTTTAATCTGCTACAAACTGCTCACCATAGCCACCAACTCCCTAACAATAATAGTTGTTCACATGAAATCAACATCGGCATCGAGTTTTTATTATCATTCATTTGTTATCTTAAATCTAAAAAATCATGAAGTAGGAAAATTGAAATCCTAATAAAACTAATGTGAGATTTTTTTTAATGGCATGGTTGGATCAGTGCTAAACACCCTTGCCTCTGGAGACAGAGGTCATGGGTTCGATTCTCATCCCATGCAATGGTTGGAGGGTCTTTTCTACCATTTAGGTAGAAACTGGAAGCAGCCTCTCTACTTAGGTAGAGGTAAGGTCTGCCTACATCTTAACGTCCCCCATACACCGTCGAGGTATTGGGGCTCAAAACCCGTGGAAGGCGGCACTGAGCAGTTACTTACTTACTTACTTACTTACTAGATCCGAGAGATATTAGAAAGAAAAGAACAAAAAAGATGTGTTGAGGCTTAAAGGTAATGGTGGCGTGAAATCGTGATTTTGTGATCTAAAGAAAAAAGGAACAAACAACCATCTAGGAAGAAAGAAAATATTTCTAATTAAATGTTATGGCTGGTGGAATAAACTCGGATACAATCGGCTTATTGGAGTCTACATAAGCAAAAGCAAGTCAGAGTCCCACAAAAGATGTTTTAGCCGTTTTCCTTCCCTCAAATAGCAATTTTTTTTGTTGGAACCTCACAAAAACAAAAGTGTCAAAGTTAGAGTACTTTCTAAGCAATTAACCATTTATTTAAACATCTAAAGATCATACAAGCTCATTATCTAAAAAAACCCACATCCTTTTTATATCCATTTAGTAAGGGTACCCGGCAGTTACGGATCCAAAGAATTTTAGAGAACCGGGGCTAAAAGAATTTTTATTTTAATAAAAACACAACCGTAAAAAAACAAAAAAAAAAAGATAAAAGACATCATAACTATGAATTTACCAATTAAAATTAACGATAACAAATTCACAATTGAATAATTATACAATCTCCAAAAGAATTAAGCTATTGTTGTTACCGTTGGTTTATAATCAAATTTAACATCATAACATACATAGTTTATAATCAAAGTAAAACTTAAAAGCAGTTAAAAATCAATTGTGTAAGAAACAACGTTATATGGCCTTTAAAAATCAAAACTCAAAATTCCAAGGCTACTTTTTGTTTCATCAACAATATTACTAGATTTACTACATGACTAACTTCCACGAAATTTAATAACGGGCTTGGTCAAAGTTTATAAGGTACCAATGCATGGGCTAGCTCGATCCCTAACCTGCTAACATGGTGCATCCATCCACCAATGCTAGGTGTGCCATGGTTAGGGAATAGGCACCGATCAGTGCTTATGGAGAATACCTCCCCGCCCTATAGGCACCAGTTGGGCAATGAGAAAAATGGAGAGGGTCGTCCTCAAGTCTTCCCACCCCCAAAACCCTACCAAAAGGACCAACCTGTCTTCTTTTTATAATATCCTAGGTATATATGTAGATTATTCCACACCCAAAATGAGAAGGTGTTCTTCGTAGACTTTCATGTTTTTAATTTATTTATGGGTGCTACTACTTACACACCGGCAACTGTTCATTTACACACCGGTCATACGACCCGTTTTATGTAGCACTTCCCGTTTTGGTGATGAAAACGTCCTGTATGGAGTAAAACGGGGGAAAAAACGGTGTGTAAATAACTCTGCACTGTTGCACTGACATGTCAGAGAATGACACGTCATAATCAACAAAATGGTGTATATTTGTTTTAAAACGGGGAGTTTTATATAAAAACAAAAGATAAGTAATTTTTTATATATAAATGAGTCAAATACATAAAGTTCCCCTGTCTTTTCAAGGAATTATCACTTACCACCCCTCTTTGTTAAGATTTTGTATTATCCATCCTTGCTATACTAAAAGTGTAACACAACCGTCACCCCTTTTAACTCCGTTTAATTCTCCATCAATAGGTGTCTTGTATTATCCATATGCTGTAAAACGGGGTATTTTAATTAATTTAAAACCTTATTATAATTTTGCATAACGGTGAAATTTAGTTTCCCCCCTCTAATCTTCTTAATAATGTACGAAATCGTTGATATGAACGTGTAGATCATACAAAGCTTATTATAAGTTTCTTTTAAAAATTTTAATAATTGTAAAATACTTGATATGTTAACACAAAAATCTCTTTGTATTAGCTGATACGTTTATTATATAAGTTTATTATAAGTTTTTTTAAAAAATTTTAATAATTTTAAAGTACTTGATATGTTAACATAAAAAACTCTTTCTAATCTCACGGTATAAGGTATTCACCTCCTGATAATCCTCTGTATTAACTGATACGTTTGACATTATATATGTATACCATAAATGAATTTTGTCGCATTTCACATGTTCACCTATGGGAAATAACTTGTTAACACAATTATTTTCCAAACACAAAAACACAACCATAAATAATAAACCAAACACAGATTAGACGGGCCATTAAAACACAAAATACTACATAATAGACACATCATTATAGTTCCTAGCCATTAAAACATAAAATACTACATAATAGACACATCGTCATAGTTCCTAAAAAGTACGCATAACACATCATAATATATCACAATGATAGTCCTAAAAAGTACGCATAACATCAAATAAATCGCAGTCCATCACCAAGGCTATGTGGTGGGGTAGTAAAATCAGGAATCAGTGGAACAGTAGGCTCAAAACCCGCAGGTGAAGCAACGGGCTCAAAACTTGGTCTAGCATAGGGAGTCGGTGGATCACTAAGAGTGGGACTACTCATACAAGTAGAAGACTGAGGTGGAACAATATGACCAGGACTCGGAGGTGGAGCAGTAGCAGGTGGAGCATAATAAGCAAGATAGAAAATAAATGGAGTACTAGGAGTAGGAGTAAAACCCAATGGTCGAGGAGTAAAACCCGATGGTGGAGCAACAGAAGCAGGCATATCTGGGGGAGGAGTGGGACCAGCAGCATGTGATGGAGTAGTAGTAGCATGAGGACTCGGAGATAGTGTCATCGGGTATGGACCATCTGGCACCGGGGTCAGCAAACGACACAGCCAATGTATACGATCATGCGTCGTGGTCATCATCCGCTCCAGTCTAGCCACAACGTGCTCCACACTCCTGAGTCGAGATGCTACATGTTGAAGCTCACGTGTGGTGTTGCCAGGGAGCTGGGCAACTTGATAGTAGCATCGCAGGCGATATGGTGGGGGGGGGGGTTCCACCTGATGGTTGGCATCCCTATCGTGCTGAAGTCTCACAGGCACCTGCTCAATCCGTACTCCTGGAAATGGTTGTGGCATGATCAACGGCTCCGGTCCCTGCCATGGTTGTGATCACCACCCTTCCTGCAGTAAGTTTATACATTCATATTTTAAATAATAGAACTTCACATTTCATAATGAAAGAAAATTGCTAAAATGGATAAACTATTACCTGCGATAAAATCCATGCAAATATTGTGCCAGAATGTGGGGCAGGTGGCAGGGGACCCTCATCAATAGACAGTACATGAGAAGCAAATCAGTGTACGAAACCCACTCACCACCCTCACTACGTGCGTTGATGGACCTTGAATTTAGACGGTGAATGTATCGGTACAAAGGATCCCTGTTTATAATGAGATGGTTTAATATAACCATAAATACAATATGTCACGTACGGGAAATATTAATCTACATACTTGCAAAATCATGCATGCATGCATGCAGCTTTAAGAAAAAAATTTTGAAACAGTGATTTGGGGAGGGTGTTTTGTCAAACAAGTTTTCGAAAAAAAAAATTATACAATAGGGTAAACCGGCTTTTCAAAAGCCGGGTTTAAAAAAGTCACCTCGAAACCGGCCTTTCAAAAGCCGGGTTCAGAAAAGGCATCTCAAAGCCCGCTTATTAAAAGTCGGGTTTAGTAAAAGTATCAGGTGAATAGTGCTCCTGCAGGTGATCTACAGGTGATGTGACTACATGGTAACAGTTGATGTGACAAGACGGGCGAACAAGGCTTTTCAAAAGCCGGGTTCGCATGAAGACAAAACCACATGCATGCATTTTTCACTTAACCAGCTTAAATATACACATAGAGGATCAATCGTATTAAAGCACGCAAAGCAAAACAGCAAAATTCAAAACAATTTTATCATCAAAAAAAGCAGTATTTACATAATAAAAAATGGCATCCGTTAACGTCAGCTGTGTTCCTAGAAACCCAGACTTGTTGTGGTTACAAGCTCCAGATGAGCATCTCTCATACAACGTCTCCCACGACCGTAATGTGACAGTGCCACGTTGCAGAAAAAGTGATGGCGGGCTGGCTGAAGTGATGTAGGCAGGTGTGCCCGAGGCAGTTCTTGTCCATGTCAGGAGTGCTGGGTTTTTCCAACTCTTCCTGGCGGGTATTTGCCAACTTGATCATTCTTTGATCAACGCGTTGGTGGAGAGGTGGCGTCCGAAAACCAACACGTTTCACCTTCCTGTTGGTGAAGCCACTATCACCTTGCAAGATGTGCAGGTGATATGGGGTTTACCCATACAGGGACCAGCGGTGACTGGTGTATGGGTTACAGAAACCCAAGATGAAAATTATTGGAACAATCTGTGTCAGGAATATCTGGGTTTTATTACTTCAGAAGATCGTGATAGCGTGAGCAAGGGGCGGATCAATTTTAACACCTTGGCTTTGTCCATTAATTTTAGCAATTTGGACGAGGAAAATGAGCAGGAGTGCATATGCATGGCTAGAAGGATTATTCTAGCTCTGATTGGTTCGGAGCTTTTTCTTGACGCTAACACAAAAGATGTTAGTTTGAACTTATTGAGGAACTTGGTCGACCTGAGCAAAGAAGGTCGAAAGAGTTGGGGTTCAGCAACCCTTTGTTGTTTGTATAGAAACCTGTCTAAGGCAACCAAGACTGATAGAATGGGCATTTATGGGCCTTTGTTGTTGCTACAGTATTGGGCGTGGGAAAGATTCCCACGCATTGCCCCACAAGTCACACCATTCAAAGAGGAAATAAACAGTCTGTATGCTTACCAGACTGTTTTAGCAAACAAGTGGTTGGGAGAACACTCAAATTTTCATACACCGGCACACTGTTTGAGTTCGTACCGGTCTTTTTTTAATGCGCTTAGCAATCACCAGGTAATAATTAATATACTTTGAAAGCTATAAAAATTAGTACATTATCTTTTAATGTTGTTTTATTAATGCAGTTCAAATGGACTCCGTATAAGGATTTCATGAACCTACTCCCCTCGAGCTGTAAGACTGGTCGAACCATATGGAAATATATGGGTCCCTTGGTCTTTTGGGATGAGGTGGAGGTTCATCTAGCAAATAGAGTTGCTAGACAGTTTGGGTTGATCCAAACTGTTCCAGAAGATTTTGGTTTGTTGGAACCAACTGTTCATAAGTCCCTTATCAAATTGCGAAAGGGGAGACGTAGTCTTGTCGATTGGGGTGAAAAACACGCTGACTATATTGAGCAGTGGAACAACAGGCAGCAGCGGATCCACCAGGGAGTCCCGGGGATCACCATTGCAGATGGCTATATGTAGTGGTATCTAGAGCGTACCGTCTTAACAATCGGTAAACCCGGTCAGGAACAGCATCCAGGACAATACCCTCCTTGGGGGGTTACCCAACAATTTTATGTAAGTATATTTTTTGTTCAATAAAAGTTACTATTAATTAATATTAAATTGTTACTAAAGTATAAATATGCGCAGCAAGAGGGTTTGGTGCAGGTAGACGAGCGAGCTCGTCTACATCAAGAAGCTAATCCGCAGATAAGTCATTTTTTTGCGGATTTTAGAACAATACCGAGAGAGACATTTCCTATGACTCAACAGGAAGAACGTATGAATTATGGATATCAAAGTTGGTCGTTTCCAGAGTCACGGCCATTTGAAATGCCCCCCTTCTAAAATTATCAAGGCGGTGGTCCTTCCAGTCTAGGTGCTGGTCCTTCTAATTGGGGTGGTGGTACTTCCAGTTCGGGTGCTAGTCCTTCTAATACCTAAACTGTGTTTAGGCCATCAGCAAATTCGGGGTTTCAAAGTTACCAACCGGGTAACTCACAAGCTGGACCCTCAAGTTCAGCAGCCTAACAAATGTTCCCGGGTAACTTGTTCACGGAACCCCCAAATCCCGGGTTATTATACCCCGAATTCAGCACAGTTTAATCTTTTTCGATATGCCTTCAAATTATTTTGCACCTGATTTTCAAGGAACTGGTTTACCGCCGCGAAACATCTCTCCTGTTCCGATGCAAGAGTTCTCTGCTTTCGCAAGTTCTTCCGAACTGCCAGTTACAAATCTGGGAAATGACGAGGATGATGAAGAAGAACAACAACAAATTGTGGAGCCGCGAAGAACTCGCCGAGTTCGTACCCAACCAGGATGTGGAACAGGGGGTCAAAGATAGATTGTATTATTTATTTGTTTTTATTGATAAGTATCTGTTTTTTATGTTTTTTAACTGATATTTTTAATTGATATTTCTTCGATTTTCTTCTTATGTTCGACCTTTCTTTTCTCCAAAACAAGCTTACAATCATTAATTTTGTAGTAAAGTAACTACCCGTCGTCTATATCCTCTTTACATTTCGCTTTCAATGCATGAAACAAACTTATAGTGATATACTTTTATAAATAAGTTATATAATATAGTTTTACAAATAAGCATAAGCCGAATTATATATATATATATATTAGTTTCGAAACCGGTTTTTGAAAAGCCGGTTTCAAAGTTTGTGCCTTAGACCACTGTAGCTTGTATGTTGCTCGTACTGTACACTGTTCAACCACTATAGCTTGTCTGTCGCTCGAACTGTTCACTGACAAAACTCTGAACCCGGCTTTTGAAAAGCCGGTTTCAAAGTGACTTTTTTGAAGCCGGTTTTTGGAAAGCCGAGGTAACTTTTTTGAACCCGGCTTTTGAAAAGCCGGTTTACCCTATTGTATAAAATTTTTTTTTCGAAAACTTGTTTGACAAAACACCCTCCCCAAATCACTGTTTCAAAAAAAATTTCGAGCTTTAAGTAGCAGTTTTATACATACGGGCAATATTAATATACATACGGGGAATATTCTTTTTACATTATAAGAATGACATTGTGCAGTTTGTGTGAAGAATATACTACTGCAGCTCCCTTTTACTTTCAACAAAAGAGTATTAATGGTTAACGGAGATGCATTCTAATAACAGATCTTCAGTACCAAATTACAAACAATGAATCAAAAGCAATCAAGATTAGAGCATAAGCAAAGGGTTGGCAACGTATTTTAGCAGTTTACTTTCAAAAGTACAAGTTGAACCAAAATAAATTTACTTCTTTGCAAAGCATACCAATCATAATAACATCCTGATTTAGTTACCAATTAATAAAAGCTAGCATTTTCCATTTCCCTCAACACACACATTTAAAAACTTTAAAAACTTGACAATTATTCCTCACACCATATCTATGTGAACATTCCTAGAAGCTAACTTGTTAACTTACAAAAGAGAAACCGACCACTCCCCACAATAAAAGTCAATACACATTAAATAAAGATGCAACCTTGCAAACTAATTAATCAATTAAAACATATTAAATCTCCAAACTATGTCATCTAAACATTGCAGGTCCCTGTCATTTAAAAATACTTACACCCTTTGTATTTGATATACACCAAATATCCCAAAAACCATACGATCCGTTTCACGAACACGTTTACTAAAAAATATAACACATTCTTGATACCTACCAGCAATCCCTCCCTATTTAAGTCTCCTGAAACTCCAAAATCTTAGATCTTTACCCCTCAAACAAAGTACATTATACACAAACAATACACACTCTTTAACAATACCCATACCACGTATCCAAATTGTTAGCATAATAAATGTGGAAAGATAGACTATAAGTCTGGGATGGATGAAGTATAACACAAACACAAAGCACTCGTCCCTTTAGTTAACCATTACTTTTAGTAAATAAAGATTCTTACATTGTAGTCCTACAAAATCTTTCTATATTAACATGTCTATCATTTACATTATAATCACATTAGTTATATGTTTCACACTACATTTTTCAATCACAATTCTATCATCAAAGACCATACTGAAGCAATAAAACTTCCCACTCCATGCCTAGTTCTAAGCCTGCTACTAAAATTACAACACTGGGTCCAGGTCATAAAATATTTCAAATAGAGATCTCCAATGGGTGGTAGTGTGATACAAGGCTAACTAAAGCTTCACAGTTTGGATTACTACTTCATAGACAAATGTCACTAAGGCAATAAGCACTTGAAATCACAATATATTTTAGAAGTAATTTGTCCAAACACAGTGAATAGTTTCAATAACGCAAAACTTAGATTCAATAAAATGCAGAAAACCAACATCACAAAATGACAGGAGCATCATCATATGATAAACAATAAAATATGTTGTCAATAATTCATCTATAATAAACCTCATTATTTATATGACTGAATATTATACATTCAACAAAGGGAAACTCCATATAGTTTTCCTTGTCTGCCTTTTCAAGTGGATTAGGCCAATATATGCTGGAACGCAACCTATCAAAGGTCCCTTGTTGTTCGTAATCAATACATGATTTCCACCAATTTGAACTCTGCTAGCGCATCTGTTGCCGAATAGAATAATGGTCGTACTTTGTGTACCCCAAACCCACGGCCACCGAAGCAAAACCACAAGGACCATTGTCGGGGACATCTGTTATTCGTGAAATGAACGGGTGAAAGATTGACGGTATATATTGTTCGAGCCGCATAACATCAATGACGTCCATGTCCGCCCCCATCGATGGAAATCCGGGAATGGTGTCTTGTACATGTACGTGCTGTTGAAGCACTACGCCTTAGAATGGGGGTGATTGTTGCTTGAGAGTTGGCTGAACCGTTGCGATAACTACTTTGACCTGCAACAATGTTGGTCTCATGAGATCCTGTATTAAACATGCCTGCCTTGCCTTCGTTAATGTTGGGCGCCCACGAGTGTCCACTTGTACTTTGGGAGCCTTGGTTGACTTCAATGGGAAAAGTGCTGACATGACCTTAGATACCATACTTTTTTTCCCTGTCGGTGAGGATTGGGACAATATTTCGTTGGTGACAACCCCCATCTGTCTGGCATAGTCATTCTCCTCATCTACAGTGAACGCGGGACTGATATCGAGCTTCCTCCAGAATATGTCAATTTCCTCCAGTGGTAATATGGTCCCTGTAAATTATAAATAACAGTTAGCCATCACAATTGATACAAACAAAATAACAAGTTTTGATATATAGCTGTTACCTGCACATGTTTCATTATTCTCTCTCAACTTATGTATTTTGTCGCACTCTTCTTCCATCAAGTCAAGAGCCTTGTGTGAGACATTTCTATACAAATTAGCAAACATCTCCCCGCCGGATGAGTTTTTTACAGCCTTGTGCGGAGCCAATTGTAATTGTCTCCACGTTCTTTCTGAATCAATGCATGCACAATAGAAACGGATCTACTTAGTGATGTGACGCCAATAACTTGCACGAGCGGATATTTATACTTGTTGGTATTGTAAGTGGCGTCAATCAACAACACATGCGGAAATGCGCGCCACATCTCGTATGACAAGGGATGAACGAAGAATATCATTTC
Source organism: Erigeron canadensis (assembly GCF_010389155.1). Taxonomy (NCBI): domain Eukaryota; kingdom Viridiplantae; phylum Streptophyta; class Magnoliopsida; order Asterales; family Asteraceae; genus Erigeron; species Erigeron canadensis. The sequence continues at coordinate 21,837,854 of NC_057762.1, read as the reverse complement.
AAGCTCCTCTGTTTCGGTGTCATTTTTAGTGTAATAAACGTAGTTCTTCGATCTCCAACACCTGAAAGTAAAATAAAGGCTTGTCAATAACAACGGTAAATGTGTAACTAAAATTACAATACCTGCATTGGGGTATCACCCATTTTATTCGTTTGGTTGATATTCATATTGAAGTTTTATACGTCTCTCAGAATGGTTATTGATTTCGGAAATAGTTTTCTAACGGAAGAAAATAGTTGTCGGCCCTGCAAACCTTGCCCTTGCAATGTCTTCATCGTGTCGGTCTGTTAGGGAGTCAACTTTCGTGCAAATGTTTGCGCCTCCATAAATTTAGGAGGGTCGTGGTTATGTTTTTCATCTTTGACATCCAATTTCCAAACATGTTGTTTTGTATTGTATGTGCCTACCAGTAGGAAAGGGCAATCCGTTTTTTGACTACCAGTACGTCTTTTTTTAGAGGTGCATTTGTGCTTCCCATATTGGGTGCACCGAATTTCCACCCTGACTACCCTTCCTGAACGGCTCGAAGAACGCCCTGTGACAAGAATGAACCCGTGCTCTAGTGCTTTTTCAGTAGCCCAACCCACTAGGTCCTCTCGAGAGTTGAAATCCTTATAAAAATAGTAGTCATTTGTTATAAAATGGTATACATCTATATAAAATGTATCAAAGTTAGATAAATTACAATACCTTGTCAGCTTCGTACGAAACCTGAGACCCGCGTAATGGATTTCTGTTATTAGAATCAGGGTACGTAGCTAGCATCCATAGGTGTGCCATCAGTTTTGTGGTAATGTTGATTATCCGGTGTAACATACATTTCCTCATACTCGGATTGTGCATTAAAAGATTGAAAACCCCCACGTATTTGATGCGGCGGTGTTTCTGGTACGCCAAACTCCTCGTATTTATCAAGGGGATCTTCATATGTTTGCTCGCCATTAGGTTCAGTTGACAGAAAAAAACGTAATAAGTTAGACTTGCCTTCATATATTAATTCTTACCGTATTAATTAATACAGGTAGTAAATATGTAAATATCCCCCATGTGGTACAATTTATCTGGACATCAGGAAAAATGCAGAGAATCTTCGCAAAAGGTAGTCTATGCAACAGGTAGTCTATGTCTTCATATATTACGAGTAATTCTTACTGTATTAATTAATGCAGGTTGTAAATATGTAAATATTTACCACCAATGATAAATCCTGTTAACCAAACGTAATAAGTTAGACTTGCCTTCACATATTAATTCTTACCGTATTAATTAATACAAGACTAACTAGTTCTAATACCCGTACAATGTACGGTAGCTATATAGATTGTATCATAAGAAAATTCGAATATGCCACATACATGATTCGTGAATATGAAATAAATTGTGATTAAAGTAAACCAATGATCAAACCTAAATTATAATAGATATAACATATGTTTAGTTAGAGTGTTGGATTTACGTTAAATTTTTAACAATCACCTCAAAATCGGAACTTATAAACGTGGTGGATGACGACAAATAATATAAGTAATAGGAGTTGAAGAATTGAGAAAGAAAAAAATAAACAATTTTATTAATGAGAAAACGATTATTCAAATAAGGTTATAGTGTGTTTTGTATTTATAAGCCAAAAGTTAGAGTTTAATTCTAACTAACTCTAATAAGAAAATTGAATCTATATACAATTAAAAAAAACTAATTTAACAAATAAATTAATTAAAAGGACACGTATCGATTCAGGATTACACCATGTGTCGTTTTAAAAATATATCAATCATGTTTTAGTTTATTGATAGATAGGTTAGCTACGTTTGGTGTTATCGGTAGCATGATAGTGAAGTTCAGTTATTGTTTTACTTTTTTTGTTGTATTATTTGGCATCAGCTATTGTTTTACTTTTTTTGTTGTATCAAGGGAGAGAGAGTTGGCACACTGATTGGTGGTGGTGCTTGTGTCTCAACTGCTGCAAGGACTTGAGCAAACCTTTTTGGGGTAATCTATGGAAACTCCTTGGTTCTTCATACTAATTGTTTAGTAATGTAGCTAAAATATGAAGATATCTGAAGGTAAAACTGTGCATTAATCTCTACTTATAGTAGAGTAATAGGTTAGCTACGTATCGGTAGCATGATAGTGAAGTTCAGTTATAGTTTTACTTTTTTTTGTTGTATTATTTTCCATCAGTTGAGTACTTGAGTTGTTTCGTACTGGTTAATGAACTGAAATGTACTGTTATGTTTTCAGCTATCATGTTGTGCATAAATTTGTAGAGGCCACCTTTGCTCATCATTAGCGTGGCCAAATGGCCAGGTTGGATGACAAGTAATAATCTGTGGAGGCAAAAATGATAATACGTAGTGTACCTTTCTCAGGAAAGTTTATTAACAACTAGTTGGTGTTTTAAATATGATTTTAAAAACTTTTTTTTTTTCCTGAGAAGAACCATTGAGAGATGTTTTTCACGTTAGAATACACCTTGGTTGACATTTAATGTATTTGACAAGAAGTCTGATGTTTCAATCTTTTTTTCTGAGAAAAACTTTGAAAATAGTCAAGAGATACCTCGGCTGAGTGAAAAAAGAGTCATCTTTTCCGGATAACCTGAATCAAAAAACCTTATATAATTACCCGTTTTATCCTATAGTTGAGTAATATATTACTCGATTCATTTATTCATTCCTTTTAAATGCAACTATTTTAACCTATAAATGATAAATATTGCACATTTGTTCTCATGTTAAGTGTCCATCTTAAGATATTTGTTTGTCAAAGTTACATTATCTTATCTTTCTTTCGTTAATCTCTATACATTAATATAGTGGAAAATGAAAATAGACACATTACTAATCGACTATCGCATTAGGAGTGTATTATTTATCTTAAAATCATGAAAACAATCAAATGGGACGGGTGGAGCAAAATCCCACTAAAAGAAAATAATTTATAATAAAAGAAATGATAAAAACAATAATAATAATTAATAAAGATAATAAATTTAAGGGAAATGCTAAATACAGCCTTAAAGGCTGTATTTAACGTGTATAAAAAAACTTGAACCTTTCATATTAAAAGTTCGTACCTAATTTTCATGGTAAATGTACAAACAATTTATACACCTTAAACACAGCCCTAAGGGTTATATTTAGCAAACCCCTAAAATTAAATATCAAATGATGAGTAGGATACATGTCATCAGCGAGAAAGCGTCAAAACAAGTCCAACCCTTTATTGCTTCACTCGAAAATGACTGCTCTAACTCCGCTGTTATGCACGACTTAAAATAACTTTAAAATAAGGGTGTGACATCAAAGTGTAAGAAACTATATAATTTTTTTGGGATTTGTTAGTGACAGCCCTTAGGGTTGTCAATAAAAACTAATTGGGTGCATTAAAATTTGTATCTTGCTGTTAGGAAAATCAAAGACGGTTTTAATATATAATGTATAAGTTTTTAAGCATGTAATCATTTTCCAATTTTTTTTTATGTTATATGTAATGTACTATATATTTTTCTATTGTATTCTATTGTATTTAAGAGACTTGTTATTTTGGTTAAAACCAAATAATTCATTACCGGTTTCAAACGTATTCGATTACAAATTCCACTTTTACTTAAAAAAGTCTGACATGGTATTGGCTAAATATGATATTGATTTATATATTCATTTTAGCTTATATTAATTCATATATATATATAGATACAATCACTATTGCGATGAAAAAAAATAATAATAATAAAACTTGAATTATGTTTATGAAATGAATAGGCATGGCTTTTATATAGTCTACAACAATGTTTTCACGAACATTGTTACGCTTACCGGTTATGATGTAAAAATGGTCCTGCATTCGAACCAGTAATCGAACCGGGAACCGGTGGTCGAACCAGAAAACCAGTCAAACTGGTCATTGACTTTTAGTTGACTTTGGCTAAAAAGATATTCTAACTTGCGGTGATGTCTACGGAATTGCACCACGTTACTCTTAACATTTGACGAAGATGAAACATGTTGTGGGTGATGTATTTATATTTATATATTATAATTTTTTATATGTAGTATAACTTTATTAGACTTATAATGTCATACGGTTTTCTAATCCGGTCCAAACAATTCGACCGATCCGACCAGTGACCAGTAAGAAGACCGGTTTGCCTTCCGGTCCGGTTTTAAAAACATTGGTCTACAAGGACCTGATGGAAATAAACCAAATTCCCATGAATTCGGTCAAATCACACAATTTCCACCACTTATATAATTCACTACATAAAACAAAACTCAAAATACTAATCAATAATGAACAAATATCAAAACTAATTGTCAAGATTAATAAGTAACGAAATCCACATCTTTAGTTCATTTGAACTGTACTCTTCTTAAGTTTTTTTATTTTTTTGTTTGTCAAGGGGCATTGGCCGATTGGCAGGAGGAATATGATTGAAAATCCTCCAATAATCATTGTTGTTTCTTCTGATCAAAGTTTACTCTATCTAGAAAATGATGAATATGTAGTTTCACGTCCAGAAGTATTTTATGTCTCAGTTCAGGTGCTGTCGTTGTAATCTATCTCTCAAGCTCTACACAAGCACACTTGCAGTTAAGAATGGAATATGCAAATGGGCTGATTGTTAAGTTTGTCTTTAATGGATCAATTGTAAAATCTTTATATTAAATAAAAAAGGATTGTTGTGACATTATCATTCCATAAATATTGCTTATTTGTTACATCCAAATTATTTCTTAATATTAAGTTTGTTTTTTTTTTTTAATTTACTTATGATGTCATAAACACTCTTATTCTTAAAATTTATTGCATTTTTGTTTTTGTTACTTTATAAAAAAATTTTAGAGATATATATTTTTTTATTTTTTTAGAAAAAAACTATAATAAATTATACATTGTCTTATAAGTTTCATCGTCTAAATAATTTTATCATAACATATTTTTAATTATTCACATATTATGCAAGTTAATAAACTAATTATAACTTATAAAATATACTATTTTGAGGAGACGAGTGCTCTTATACTATCGCAACTTCGGTGGCGAAAATACGAGTTTATAAAACTTTGATTGATATGCCCGGGTTAATTAGCTAGTATATATATATATACATATATAGGGAAAAGTAAGTATGAGGTTGTTCTACATCTAAGCTTAGATGGGGAATCCCTCACATACAAATATCTCTTATATAAATAAAGTAAGATTGTGATGACATAATATGTTTTTAAGAAAATCTTATTTGGTATCATTAGACTTTTTCTTGTTAATTATTTATTCTTTATATAATTAATTTATGACATCATCTTTTGAATTTAAATTTTTAGTTCCTTCATTTGAAAGTTTTTAAATCTTTTAAGCCTAATGTAAAATAAACCTAATTTATAATAACATTGCTTACTTGCTTTAAAAAACAAATGTAAGGGGTTCCTCATCTAAGCTTTGATATGGGACAACCTCATACTCACTCCCCCATATCTAAACGGGTCAAATGAGTTGTAAAAAAATGTAGCTAGAAGTGGAACTTGTCAATACGAAAGTGTAAGATATAAGTTTTATGTTGAATGGACCAACGAGTGTTATTAATGCACAACACCTTGTAAACTGTTTTGTTCAAATGGTTCGACTATCAATATGAAACTATAGTCCTTTTTTAAAGATCTATTTTATTTATATATGATGATATTTACTTTAAGTCTTTTTTACAAATGTTGAAGTAAGCTCAATATCCGCGACATCAACTATAAAATTCTCGATGGTGATCAAGTCTATGATGTTTGTCATTCTTACACTTGCTTAGTTCCAATAAAAGTTTATTTTAGAAAATATACTAATCGCTCATCCAAGTTATCCTCAGAGACATTGTCCTATAGTTTGATTGATTGAACTCATTGACATACTCCGTGAGCTTTTAATTTTGTGCATAATTCTTGGAAAAAACATCATGGAACGGATAAAATGCAAGTATAACTAATCAAGTTGAATCAAGGGTCAAGATTTAAAACTTATCTTTAAATCTTGATCCCTGATTTTCATTCCAATGTATAGATCTTCTCAATTTGACTTTTACTCTTTAGGGTATTCTTTCCTCAAAATGAAATGCTAGTTGAAATAAAGTTTTATGAGCTTTAGTTTTTCGATAAAGTTTTTACTCTTTAAAAGTTACACAAATGACACTTAAAGTTGCAGCTACAGCTACCATACCAAACACTTTTAAAAAGTAAAAGTTATAGCTTACCGCTCCAACTAAAAGCTAGAGTTTACAGCTCCAACTAAAAGCTACAGTTACAAGCTACAGCTACCAGCTACAGCTACTTTTATCAAACATATCCTACAGGTCCCTCCAAATAATTTTCATGCATCATATACAAACCTGACGATAAACCTTATGAGTTGCGAACAACAATCTCTTTAAAAAAACACTAGTGTTATACCCGGTCGTTGTCCGGGGATAAAAATTAGACATGTACTTTAATGCAGGTCATTAATTTTAATAAGTCAACCGTTAAAGAATACAACATAGATCTTAAAACACAAAACTTTGGTAACGAAATAATAATTGCAATCTTTCTTAGAAGATAAAAATAGGAAAGATAAAAACTTTGACGGTGAAAAAAAAAAGACTAAAATTGTAATACCATGAATCCTCATAAATAAAACTTGAATGGTAAAAATACAAAAGTCTTAAAAAAAAAAAGTTAACGGTTAAGTGTGAAACATTAAAACATTATTACTCTAAAACTAATGATATAAATGAAAATAAAAATGAAAATATAAAGAAGACAATTGACATCTACACAACACACTCGCTAAGAAATGAAAAAAAAAAAAAAAGAAAGAAAGAAAGACAGGCTAGCTACCGAACCAGCAGCCAACCAAGCTGCTTCACTATTACGCGAAAAGTTTTTACATAGGTTATAATAATTCTTTACAGAATATACTACGTTATACCATCTATTAAATCTTAAAAGAAATACTTTAATAAGGGTAGTGATAATCGTACCACAAAATTTGATTCATTTATCACATTGTACATATATCATAACATACTGCACAAGTATACCAACAACAACAACAACAACAAAGACCCAATCCCTTAGCGGGGTATGGGAGAGGTGAGCTGTAAACAGTGTTACCCCTACCCAAAGGTAGAGATGCTGCTTCCATAAGGACCTCTGGCCACAAACAGTTTTATAACTGTCGGTCTACGATAGCAAGGAAAGAAATACATGTCTATTGAGTATCACCTGACTACATTAAGCGTAGGGGGGGTAGCTGATGTGCGAAATCTAGCTTTAAATTTATAAACACGATTTACCGAAAGACTGACTACTACACACTCACAGGCAGTGTACCTGATCGCATGCAGTATAGTAAAAGCTGACAAGCCGAGATCGTTCACAACGACTTTTATAAGCAATTGTAACAATTAAGTGATTCAAGTAAAAATGGGGGTTTTGTGGCCGAATTGCCACGTTGCAAGTAGTTAGTAAATTTGGTTAGTAATCCCTCAGGATTAATCGAAAGAAGAGTTTGTTGTTTAAAACAAGAATTTAAAGGTCACCCATCTTGATTTCGCTCAACATCATGTTAAGATTGCATATTTGATGTAGTTCAAATTCAATTAGTGATTAAATGACCGAGACTCAAATTAATCTTCAACCCCGTACCCGTCAAGTTTACAACTTATTTGACTCTCTTGTATAAACTAGTTTCATTATTAAGACCGGTACCCCGAGACGCCTTTTTATAACTTCTCTAGTTCAACAATGGTTTTGGTCATTTCAGATAACAATTGTGTCTATTGATTGTACCCAACCATTAACCCGTTAATTCTTATTAATTATTAATTACCTGCTACCGTACCCGTCATAGAACCAATTGCTCCTAACCAAGCAATCAAAATAACTTCTACCCAACCCTAGTTGCCACTAAGCTTGAATACATATTATCCGCAAACAATAATTAAATGACAAAGAATTAATAGATTAAGATCACGACACAACGTTAAATCAAATCACTTGAATTATAAAATATTGTGCAATCCTTACATATTGTCTTACTCCATCAAGATGGATGAAAAGATGATTAACCAATCATATTAAATACGAAAGAACAAATCAAAATAGAAGAATTCATTGTTACCAAATACAAGGAATTGAAAACGATTAACGAAATGATTCCAATCGAGCTTAAGATCCTTCCAAATGGGTGAATACAAGAAAAACCCTTAAAAAGCACTTAAAAATCGTCTGGAAAGTGAAGGTAGGGTTTCAAGAATGTTTTTGCAAGCTATTTATATGTTGCCCAAATTCAGCAGATTCGGTGCCAAACTACGTCGCAGTCCCAGACTGCGTCGCAGTCTAGGGTTTGACTTTCGTTGACTTGACTTTCGCTGACCGATCTCTTTTCGTCTATAGTAAAGTGTGTCGCACTTTCGGCTAACTGCGAAGCAGTTTAATACACGGCATGAAAAACGGCGACGCACCTTAAGACTGCATCGCACTTTTGCGTTGACCAGTATTAAGCAGTTTGACTTTCTTCTAATCTCCACTCTCTTGCCTTGTAAAACGTCCGTAAGCATTTGTTTTACTCCAGAAACTTCATTTTCTTCAGATTATCGCTTAGGTACCTGTTATCAACCTAAAACACTAACAAATACCATAAACGCACCAAATGTAAACGAAAATGACTCTTAAACCTTACTAATAAACTACTTAAGCTATGGGAAATGAGCATAAAATACGACATATCAGTAGCAAGCATGCAACCTAACATACTTTAGCACAGGTCTGACAATACATATACACTAGCAACCCTATTGAACATATTAAAAAACATAAAAGTGTAAAAACGTAATAAACCTAGCCTACTTCAAGAAACCTAACATTGGATATGTAAACAACCATGCATACATAACTACCATGCAAGAAAGATAAATGGGGCTAAACAACCTATGAAACTAGGTATTAAGGCTGCCTAGCTAGACTAATCCTAATCCTCACATATACTTTCAAAGCCCCTACACTAATCTTAATCCTCTAAAACATCTCTCAATGGTCATGTTCTCCGACAGACATAGCATTTTGGGGTCAGCCTAGCATGACCTCCCCCCCTCGGTTTAGGCTTACCTATACTCAAGGCCAAAGTCTAAGTAAAAGTCTAAGTAAAAGTCTACAAAATCTAATCGCATATGCCTTTCACCCCTTGTCCACGTCCTTCGTCAAGAACCTCCTTTGGAGCATTCAGTATCTTGCCCTTCCCCCTTCATCGACCTACCTCTTAAACTGTTAGGCCAAAGCCCTCCGTGGCATCGAGTCACCTTAGTTGGGCCCACTTCTCCAGGCCAAACCATCCCTCACATCCTTGGGCAAAGTCATATGGGAAAATATGTCAGTCTTAGTCACTCAGAAGCCTACCCTAACCTAATCCTCTACTCTAATCCTAGCTCTCCAGGCCGTCCTATCCGACGTCATGTCCTCCGATAAACCAAGCTCTTTTAGGTCCTTCGCTAGTCGCTCCTCCCACCTCATCTTTGGCCTTCCCTTCTTCTTACGCCGTCAACGTGAATAGATTCCGCTCTCCTTAGTAGTGCAGCTTGGTCTCTTCTCCTAACATGGACAAACCATCTCAAGCATCCTTCCCTTAGCTTGTTTATGATGAACCCTACTTCAAGTTCGTCTCTAAAAGTTCATTTGGGGACCCTATCTGATAGTGTAACAACACGATTTTTTCACTCGAATTCTCATCAACAATGTTGTTTGGTTAGTGTGTGTGTTCTTGGTGTTTGTGTGTGTGTTGAGAGAGAATTGGGATCAAGTGTGTGTTATTCAGGTGTAATGGTATGGAATGTATGTCAAGAGTTATGCTAATGTTATGATTTCTAAGGAATTGAGGGTTATTTATAGTCTAAACAAATCAACTATGCTAATTATCACAATTAGCCCCTCAACCTTATAAATCATCAACACATGACTTAACAACAAGTAAGTCCATAACTTAAATTACAATGTATCACTACTTTTGGATTTCTAACATTCTCCCCCATAGTGATATATTCTAAGATCTGAAGTACGTGTTGTTTTGTCTTGTAGGAATGAATTTGATGAGCCCGGTGATGGAGACAATTGGTGTGTTGAAACAAGTCTTCAAAGCTTTCTCATTGTCTTTGGAGAACTTGATTCTGTCTAGGTCTTGGACTTCTTGAAGTTAAATCATTTGTTGATTCTCAATGTTCTTTTAGAACAGAGAATGATAAGTGTGTGTATGTTTTGAATCTATGAAGATTGTTGAATCATGAATCAGAGTTGTCTTTTGAGGTGCGGAAGGTATGAACTTGTCTTGAATTCTTCAATCTTCGAATCTTGAAGTCTTTACTTTGAAGTCTTGGAATGAATTTTAAGAAATATGTACTCTCCCCCTTGATGTGTGCAATGTAGCTTTTGGTAAAGTGTTGTTGTTGACTTGAAGATCTTTAATTTGATGAAGACTCTTTTTGAATCTTTTCTTCTTTTGTCTTGAATCTTCAGCCTTTTGTCCTTTGAAGCTTTGATCTTTGTCACATCGTCTAAAGCACTTTTGAGAGTAACCATTTGAATGAGGATTTGACAAGTCTCTTATGAATTAATCAAGCTCCCCCTCAATTCATGTGTAATCACAGTCTCTTCGATTTTTGAAAAATCTCTTGTTAAATCTTGAATGTATATTTTCTTCTTTTGAGATGAATAATCTTCAATTTGAATTTGGAACTCTTGCAGTTTGGAATGAAATTGTCACACGACCTTTGAAGAAGAATGATGAGTTGATGTCACGAAAGAAAGATAAAAGAATTCCAAATAAACTTGAAAACTTTCAACAAGAAGCTGAATGATAGTATCTCTGAAAGCAATTGAAACAACCAAACACAAACTTTTCTCCTTGTCCTTATCAATCATTCTAATTTCTTCTCCTAATCAATAATCAATCATACTATTTTCTCTCCCTCATAATGACAAAGTTGGGAACCAATGTCATTATGCAAACATTGATTGATTCGATTGTTTAAAAGAAATAATCATGACTAAAATCTAGACATTATGCTCATGGAGAATTATCAACACTCAAAACATCAATCTAACCATATAAACCAACCCAATTGTTCCTATTGGTGACTAAAATGTAAGATTGAAGTTGTTGGGATAAACATTGTATCATGGTGTTGGTGTTTTCAGTGTTTGGGTGATGAGAAAAGAAACCGGATAAGAATAATCCATTTGCATTCAAAAATCGAAAGGATTAATGAAATGACCGAAAGAAATGTATACCATTTATCGGATTTCCTATGTATCATTGAGAAATGCACACAGCAAACGTCTAACATAGTTCGGTCTTTTGGCTTTTCAACCTCAAGAATGCTTCAAAGAATGTAAACCATGGTCAGTGTCACCTAAGCGTTCGATAACCATGTTCTACTAACCTTAAAGACTTTTAGGAAAATCCAAGGTCACAATAGACTTCTTGTTAACTCAATAATTTCAAAAATGTAATTATGAGACCTACGTTCAAAGCTGGAAATGAGGTTAGCAATGGTAGGATTTCCATTTGATCATCGTAAAATATCAATTAAGATATCACTACAAATGTTCCGGCTATATCACAAAGATATGCATGTATATCACAAAGATATGACGTAAATGTGTCCTAAAGAATGAATAACGATCAAATTAATGATCAATCACGAGAGTTCTAGACACAAAGTGATCAAATGAAGTCGGGGACTAGAGCAGAGTGTCACCCTTTTTCAATATTACCATCTTCCAAATGAAGAGTCAATAGAAATGAGAAAATCTCCGTGAGAAATAAAACAAGCATTTGTTAAGAAACACTTGAGTGGTTAGGTAAAGATGTGCATCGCTTCACTGGGTCCATGAAGACTTCTTCAATATCGAGATATCAACAAATAACATCCGATAGAAATGTGTTTTACCCGGCAATTTGAGAATTTTAGGAAAGGGTATCAATTCTTTTAACTCTTTTCTCACACAAACTCCATAAATTGCACAAATCTAGCTTAAATTTGTTCACCATAACCTCTCACTTTTCGACTGTACTCCCTCCAAGCTTAGTTGCACGAATTCATCATCACTCAAAAATACCCACACTATCTAATGAAAGAAGTGAAAACTCCGGGGTTAAAACTCATCGGCGATGATGAAATTCATGGAGTAGAATTTTGAGAAAAACCTAGTCGCTCATGTGCAAACTAAACACCGAACTTCTTTTGAAGCAAATGTTTTGAAAAAAAATCATCTGATGTGAAAAAAAAATTTTAAACAACACATTTGAAGTTTTGAAAGAGATTTGAAATCACAAACTCCCCCTTTAATCTATGCAAAGATAGAGCAAAAAGATTTTCATAGAAAAGATGGAGCAAAAATGATTTGTGTGAAATCAAAATAGGTTTTATGAAAAATGAACTCAATCAATTGTTCAAGATGAGATAACTCAGGAGTACACAAAGGCGTTCAATCCTTTGCTTCTCATATCAACAATTGAGAGTTTTTGAAACAGGTGTAACAAAATTGCAATCAACATCTTGTATTACAAATATACATTCATATAAGACCACTTGGAAGTACACAAAGGCGTTCAATTCCACGTTATCCTATATCAATTATATGTATAACAACATGAATTAATTTCAATTTGAAACAAAATAATTTTTCTTTTTAAAACTGGGTTGCATACAGAGTATATGCAAGATATTTATAAAATAAATCACAAATAAGCACGGGTTATGCACTGAGTGTGCATAAGCCACGAAGTAATAAATACATCATTTAAACACGGATTACATACAGAGTATATGTAAACCACTTTGAAGTAAAAAGAAAAAATTTAAGAAAATCTTTTTGTTATTTTTCAAAATTTTATATTTTGTATTTGATTTTTGGTTTTTCAAATTTTATATTTTTGAAAAATGAATCAAGAATTCCTTCCATGGTAAAGGTAATTAAGGATCAAGATTTAGCATACGAAGTTAGAGATTAAGAAATTAAACCTCTTTTCGTCCAGTGGTTTTGTGAACAAATCAGCGAGTTGGTAGTCAGTTCCCACGAAGTAGAGTTCGATATCACCTTTTTCAACATGATCTTGAGAAAATGATATCTCACATCAATGTGCTTTGAGCGTGAGTGATGACTGAGTTGACAACAATTGCAATGGCACTTTGTGAATCACAATAGATAGGGACACGATCATATTTCAGACCATAGTCGGTAAGTTGTGTTTTTCATCCATAACACTTGAGCACAGCAACTAGCAGCAGCCACATATTCAGCTTCGCTGTTGACAGTGATACACAATTTTCTTCTTGGATGACCAACTTACAATCTATCCCCTAAGAATTGTAAAGTACCAGATGTGCTCTTGCGATCAAGCTTACAACTGCATGATCTGCATCTGAATAGGCAGTTAATTGAATCAGTATCCCTTGGATACCAGAGACAAGATTGGGTGTACCCTTCAGATAACGAAAAATTCGTTTCACAGCTTGGTAATGTAAATCAGTCGGAGTAGCTTGATACCTAGCACACATACATGTTGCAAACATATATCTGGGCGAGATGCTGTAAGATACAACAACGAACAATATGCTTCTATACCTCTTTTGGTCAAATGGTTTCCCATTTTTATCAGCATTAATGTTGTACGAGCAGCCATTGGGTTGAAATTGAAGTACAAGTAGTCATTTCAAACTTTTTCAACAATCTTTTATGTACTTACCTGTGATATAAAAATACCAGTTGGTAATTGTTTGATTGTAGACCCAAAAATAATTCATTTCTCCAATCATGCTCATTTCAAAATGATGACCATTAGAGATGAAAAATTTGACAAAAAGATTGACTGGTTGACCCAAAAATAATGTCATCAACATATATTTGGACAAGTAAAACATGTTTACCTTGCTTACGAATAAACAGGGTAGGGTCAATAGTACCTTGGTAAAGCCTCCTTGAGTAAGAAAGTAGATAAGGAATCATACCATGCTCGGGGTGCCTGCTTCAAACCATAGAGGGCCTTGTCTAACCTGTAGACATGGTTTGGCTTCTTAGGATCAACAAAACCTTCAGGTTGCTCACGTAAACTTCTTTTGAGTCTCCATTCAAGAATGCTGTCTTCACATCCATTTGAACACAGTCAGTTTCTGAATGCGGCATAAGCTAAGAAAATACGAATGGCCCATTCTTGCAACAGGAGCGAATGTTTCGTCGAAATCCACACCAGGTTGTTGGCAGTAAACCTTTGCAACCAATCTAGCTTTGTTCCTTACTACAACTCCATTTTCATCCTTCTTGTTCTTGAAAATCCACTGGTGCGAATGGTTTTCTTTCTTGGATTTGGAACCAATCTCCATACCTTCAGTCTCCAAATGAGCTAATTCTCTTAAATTGCTTTAACCCACTCTGGATCACAAAGAGCTTCAGAGACGGTTTGGGTTCAATGTTACTCAGTGAAAGTGCAACAAGACACTCATTGACTGTAGTACGGGTAGAAACACAGCTTGTGGGTTTCGATGATCTGTTGTAGGATGATCTTTGCGCATACGTGACCACTTGTTGTCATGAGGAAGAGGATCTTGTTGATGAATGTCAAATTATCATCATTAAATCCAGAGTTCTGTTGAGCAATAGAATCATAGCTTGGAAGAACTCTTTCCTCAAAATTTGGATGATCAAATCCAGTGGCACATACACATTTGGAGTATGTGATGGATTGTTGTTTGGGTGATTTGAGAAGGTGTTCTTGAACATTCTTTTAAGATAAATATCTCTCGAAGGTGATTCTTCTTGCTCTGCAGAATTTGAAGATGATTCATGATTGTTGTCAGGAACGATTCATTTGTTTGAATGGGGTCATTGTTCGGAATTGGTTCATGGACTGAGTTCCTTTTCCTGAATCGGTTTAAGTTGTAGAATTTTCGAAAAGAATATCTAGCTCTTCACTTGTTGGAGTTGGATATTCTTGAATTTGAGGCTAAGGTAGACGTTCTTGAGGAAGCACTTGAAGTACTTGGATCACTAATTGTGGTAGCAAACTTTCTTATTCAAATATCATGCCAGAATCTCATCAAACCAAACATTCATGGTTTCGAATCGTGTTTGTTCGACGATTAAAGATGCGATATGCAATCGATGTCTTTGAGTAACCAACAAAGTAACTCATCACCTTCCTTTCAAATTCCAACATTTTCCCGATCATTCAAGGTATAAAGACACCCCAGAAATATGGAAGTAATTGATGTGGGTTTGCGTTTGTTAATAAACTCATGAGTCTTTCATGACGCTGATTGATGATGGACGATTTTGAGTATGACAGGCAGTGTCAACGCTCAGCCACATGTTTGATGGTAACTTGGAATAAGCAAGCATTGTTCTTGCTGCTTCCACCAGCGTACGGTTTCTCCTTTCAACGACACCATTTTGTGCGGGGTTCGGACAGCAGAGAATGGTGAGTAATGCCTTTTGATTTGCAAAATTCATTGAAGATGGCATTTTTGAACTCAGTACGTTATCCGAACGAATATAACGGACTGGTAGTTGAAGATTCACTGAGTGGAAGTGATGAAATCGATCAAAATTTGAGTTGTTTCATCTTTTGAAGCAAGAAAATTGACCCAAGTGTATCTTGAATAATCTCAATGATAACAGAATATATCTCTTCCCGTTTCTGCTTTGTACTTTCATAGGCCCCCAAAGATCCATGTGAAGCAAATAAAGAGGTGCCAAAGTGTGTGGAATTTTCTTTGGTTTATGAGAAGTTCTCTTGATCTTCCCAACTGCGCAAGAAGGACAGACATGCTCACTCTCATATTGTAGTCAGGCAAGCCTTCAACAAGTTGCTTGTTGACTAAGGATTGATGGTTGATAATTCAAGTGAGAAAGCCTTCTATGCCACAACCAGAATTTTCGAAGTAGCTTTGAAACAAGACAGATATATCAGTTGGTTGGTTATCATCAAGATTAACTGTGAAAGATGTCTTCACGATCCCCGCATAGGATATCAATTCCATCTAGAGTTTGGACTTTGCACAGAGATTGTCGAAAAAGAACTTGAAGATTGTTGTCACAGAATGTCAACACTGAACAAGTTATGACTCAGGCCTCAAAATAATGAACTTCTTGTGACAATTCCGTTTCTTTCAATATCTCCATAACCTAGAATTGGAGCGAAATTGGTTGACGAAACGAACAGTTCCATGAATCTTTCAACAAAATTCTTGAGCAATGATTTATTACAGTCATGTGTTTGAACACCCGGAATCGAGTATCCATACACAGATGGTTATTCCTGCAATCAAAAATTTAACCGACTTTAGGTACCCACTAAAGCCGGTTCTTTGTGGTAGTAAACTACAGGCAGGGGTATAACTTAGGAG